>NC_083348.1:69697551-69960051 GCF_019175385.1 Lycium barbarum | reverse complement strand
ATCCATATTAATTCAGTCCATAATTAAATTCTAAAAAAAAAAACTATTTTGGGCTAAAGCCTAATTTGTGAAACCAACCCAATTTTCGGACCAATCAACATTTTTCACCCCAGCCCACATTTAAAATCAACCCATTCCATTAAATCATTCCCCGACCCAGAAGCCCATACCCGTTTTAATTTTCACCAGACCCGACCCGGGTCGTTCAAAACAAAGGAAACCCATTAGGGTTTTCTTTCATTTTCCCCACCATCCGCCGCACTCCCCCCCCCCCCCCCCCCCTCTTCTTCTCTTCTCCCTTCTCTCCTTCATCATCTCTCGTCCCCACCACCGCCGCCTGCACCCCGCTCCCACTTCCCTCTATTCCCCACTTCGTCTTGTCCCCCCCGCTCTTCTCTCTCTTCTTGTCAATCGAAAAGCCCTAAAATTTCCCTATAAGTACTCATTTTCTAATCCATCTTAAAAGAGGATTTTTGATTGGAAAAACTCCCCCCAAGAACCCGGATGATTTTTTTCAGTTCATGAAATTCCCCAAGAACAGTTTTTTTTTAGGCGCAGAAATCCCCTAGAAATCAAAGTTGGAAACCCCCCCCCCCCCCCCAAGAATCCCCTTACAAAAAAAACGAGTTCTTGAACCCCATAAATCCCCTACAAAATAGGGCTTTCGAGTCGCAAAAATGCTCTGAAAATCAAAGTTCTGAAACAAGTTTTGAAACCCCGAAAAGCTCTAAAATATTAGTCTTTTAGTCGCCTATAATTCCCCAAAATACGAGTTCTATTAGCAGTTTCAATCTTGTTTTATTGTCAAATCAAAATATCAAATCAATTTTATTCTCGTTTACTTTGGTGCTGCTGCGAATCCGAGCATCGCAAGCTCGGATTTGGCGGTGTTCGAGTGTAGATCGAAGATTCGCACCCACTTCGCTGCACCCGAAGAAGGTCAGCAATTTCCCCTCCTCCTTTAATTTTGCGATTCTGTTTTAATTTCATTGTGTTATTTTTTTTAGTTTTGTGGTGTTCATGTTTTATTATCTTCTCTAATTATGTTGGCTGGATTTAGTTATTCTCCTAAGTTCTGTCTTCTGCCTATTTAAATCTAGCAATGAGTATAGGTTGGTTGATTTGACTATACAGTTGTTTTGTGTGTTTTGGCTTTAAACTTCTCTACCGTGTTAATCTAAAATATGAAGTCATGTAAGTTTGGGGTCCTAAGTTTCAGAGTAAGTTTGTTTTGTTTAGAGGGATAATGAGTATGAACTGAATACGATTGTTTGTGCTAGCTTTAAGTCACATTGTTCTCCTAAGATGTATTCTGTTTAAGCTGTATGAGAAGTGAAAGTAGCGTCAAACTCCCGTTCATCTTTTTTCATTATGTATTAGAAGTCAATTTCTTTTATGGCATAATCAAGAAATATAAATGGATACATCATTTTGCCTGCTAATGTATAGACTATGTAAATTGCGAAAAACGAATATGCCTTGGTAGAAAAAGAGATTTATTTGTTGTCGTGTAGTGATCTCCAATACCTCTTCTTTCAGTTTCAGCCTTTAGTTCTCATGTGTATCTATTGAATAATTAATGCATGCTGGTAACTGGTTAGCATGTTTATAACTTATTCACTTAGTATGGAGATAGTTCAGTCATAAGCATGCGATGTTGTTACTGTTTAGGGTCGCGTGCTGTTTGGTGTAATCGATAGTCTAACTTAGCATAGTTTTCCTTTTATTGATTTTAGATAATATAAATCAGTTATGAACCCATTGTTTCAAGTCTAAGTGTCCCTCATATGGTGTATTTGCTGCTAGTTTAATTTGTACTGAGCATTCGCTTAATTTGAATCAATAATCTTGGTCTGTAGCTTGTGGTGCGGTTAGCTGCCTGGTTTAGTTATATAGGGAAGAGACAATGTTTATATGAGTGTGTTTTCCCTTGTTCCCAAGTCCCCAGCTTAGATTCCCTTTTGGTTTCAATCTGTTCTATGAAGATGTGGCAATCAGATTAGTTTGGCTGAGTTTCAACATCATATGTTAAGGTTGGGTTTGAGAATGTGAAGTCATAGTCAAACTCGCTGGCTGTTTTGATTCTATTTACGAGCACTTATTGGTCTATTTGATTTCATATTTGTTTTAGCTTTTATCTGGTTGCTATATGTATAAAGCATGGAATCGATCCCTTTCCTGCTCAGTTCTGAGTTCATTTTGATGGCTATACGAATCTTTTTTTTTCTGACTGAATATGTTTTCCCTTTCTTACACCCTTCCCCACAGTTTAGTTAAGATTGATAAATATTTAGACTTCAACTATCGATAATAAAGATCGATGAATGGCTGGAATTTCGTTGAATACCTGTCTTTAGCTCATTATGGACATAAGTTGTGTATATGGTCGCGTCAATTTATTCTGCCCTTTCACCTTGTTCTGGCATGAGTGATTTAGTAATCTTGGCGTAATTCTGAAGTAGCATTTGCTTAAGTTTATTAATAGTCTCTTAAATTATAAATCTTCGTATAAATTAAGTTTTGATATGAAGTTGTCGCTTTTTTCTGCCTTAACATAAGTAGGAATACACATGAGTCAAGTTGGCTGTCTCTTTTCTATTTGTCCTATAGAACTGATTTATAGAAATATTTGGTTTTGTGGTATAATCAGTGTACTTTCCAGTCACACGTTTAGCTTATTAGTATGACTTGAATTTGGGTTCAGCTAAGCTTCTTGTACGATTTTCAGGTTTCTTCTCCTCTTTCCAAAATTAGATTTGCTTATTTCCTTTGATTCAAAACTGCCTCTTTAGAATAAGTCTCTAGTAACCTGAACATGAAAGGCTTAGGTATCCTTTTAGTTGCGTCCCTTTGAAATAAATAAGCTAGCCTAGAATATTCTTTAAGATCCATTTTACTTGATATATTGCCTACTAAGTGGTTGGATCAGATTTTGTCACTAAAGTATTCCTGCCTTAGTGGTTTAAATGCCCAGTTTAGGCTCGTGTTTTCTTTTACCATAACTTGAGGTTAACATGTAGAAATGCACTAGCACCTTTCCATACTTATTTAAAGAAATCACCCACCTGTGCAAAATGTGTTCTGAATTTGCCTCTTTCAACATAATGTGATCTCTCGTTTTGTCGAAATTATATACTAATCCTTTCTTTTATTTTTTTTATGCATGACCATCACATACGAGTCTGAGGGACTGTTCCTCTTCCACATTCGGTGTTGGGCTAAAAGCCCAACGAAATCTCCTCCGTGTCCAGCCCATCCGCAACAATTTATGAAATTTCTGCTGGATTGAGGCCCAACAGCAGCAAAACATACTGTAGCAGTTTTAAATGGGGGCTGGCTCCACGCCGGATTGCAGCAGCTCTCTTTAAAATGGGCTGAGCCCATTTAAATTATCTATTCCTCTATTTATTTTGTGCATATTAATTTATATTATGCAACTAACTCTTTGTTTGTTTTGTTTTCTTAATTTAGATAAATCCTAATTAATTAATAGATTTAGTTTTAGTAATGGGTAGTTAGTTTAAGGAAGACTAACAATTAATTTCATAAGCTTTATTCTTTTTGCTTCATGTTTTATTTTATTTGGAATAGTTGATTTGCAAAATAGCATGATTATATATTCTAAGTAAAGGGAATCATATTTTATTCTTATTATCATATACATTTTTAAAACGTCACTAATACGCAAGTATAAACTCAAGTATATTTTATAAATAACTCTTCAAGTTTGAATCAATCACGTCTATTTTTAGCCGAGCATAATTAAATAAATCAGTAAAAAAGAGAAAGAAATTCATCATCTTCGCATTCTATTTTTAATACAAGTCTAGATTTTTTACATTATTATACTGATATAATATTGGCTAGGTTTTCTCTTAAAAGCTTCTATTTATATACAAATCATTATATTTTGCCAATTTCATTTTTACAATAAAAATTATTATTTTAAGCTTAATAACATTTATAAGTTTTATTTTTAAGTGGACTACTATGCATGTCTTCAAGTCAGTTTAAATAGCATCAATATGTTTTTTCCTTTAAAACCTCAATAACACTTACAACCTATTTTCTTAAGATTTAAGCATTATATTTAATCTGAATTAATTAACCTAAGTTTGGTCGGATAACCGTAGTTAACGGATTCTAAAGGATGCCTAACCCCTTCCCTTTAGGATAATATAGAGCCCTTACCTAGAATCACATTGGTTAAGCAGACTATTAACAGAGGTTTAGTTTTAACTTTACCTTAGTTAATAAATTAGGTGTCCTAATTCACCGTTAAATTAATTAGGTGGCGACTCCTTAAATAAAACAAATAGGAATCACCAATATGTTGTACTCTTACTTTAACCCGATTAAAATGGGGTACGACAACCTTCTCTATGTACATTTCAAGGACGTTTAAAGTTATACATTCCTTATAATCATAAGGCACCTTCAAATAATCCGTCAAAGAACCATCGTCTTGAATGTACCACTGTCCATAACTAGTTACACCATGCGGCGTAAATGACATTGGATATTTTCCAATTATATTTAAATCAAATCACTCCTACTAACTTGTAGTCTATTATATAAGGTTTGGAGTAGTTTTGAGAATTTTAAGTCAAGTGGAAACTTAACATTGTATTTTGGGGGAGAATCATAGCGCAAATTATTTTCCTTGAATATAATTTGTCCGTCCCAGAATAAAGAAACTCTAATTTTTGGAACATCTTCAATTTTTTGACTAATTTAGGAGGAATACAAAATGCAAAAACTGGATGAGTCCACTCTATTAGCCCAAGGTCCACGCCATGTGTCGAATGACATGGCGCGTCAAGTCAAGTCAAGGACCAATAAAATCGTGCCACGTGCATAAGTGAAACAACATGTCAAGTCAATAGAAGAACCAATCAAATATCGCCAAGTGTTCAAATGACATGGTTCAACCAATCATATACATACCCTAGCTCTCCCCTGTAACTATAAATAGGGGTCTTCATGAAGCTAAAAGGGATGAAGAAAAATACATAGAGAAGCTCTCATCCGCAAGTCTTCCGCATACCAATAAGTCTTCGCTCCAAGTGGGGAGCCGCAAGTTTCCATACCTCTACGTTTGTGATTAAAGGTCGGCTCCGCATTCGTAGTGAAATATCAACAACAAGTGACCTGTCCATTCAAGAACAAGCAAATCCCTTGATTGACGGCCGTATCGTGAGGAGAAGAATCAGAGGATTACATCTTTTTATTTAAGATTTCATAAAGATTGTAACCCCCGCGCAAATTCTTGAAATCAAATATTATTCTTTGTCGCTATTTTTCTTGTCTTGATTATTATTTTCAGGAACGAAAGATTAGTCGTTACAAATTTGGCACGCCCAGTGGGACAATCTTTACCTCTCATCTCTTCTGTCATAGAACTTTAAAAACACTAAGATGGCTTCTAAGAATGTCAACTCGAAATCCGCATCCGCATCTGCAAAAACTATCGGATCCAAATTCTCCGTTGCTGTGAAAAACATCCTAGATGTTACTGAGGGGAGCGTCGGACCCGTCACAAGGAAACAAGCCAAATTGCTAGGACAACGAGCTCCGCAAGCACAGTCTGAATCTGCTGTCGTCATTGGTTCATCTTCAAAAGGCTTGAGATTTCCCGCAAACTCCACAGAAGAAGGGGAGGATGTCGCCAAAATGGTCGAGAGGGTTCTTGCCCAACTTAGTTTATCTAAATACAAGAAATCCTTCACGCCAGCTAATGATGATGTCTTAAGCACTGGATCTACTCCGCATAATATGTTTGCATCCTATATTCGCGAAAATCCATGTTTTTCTCCATCACCTACGATGGTGGTGCATACGATGATGACTAATGCTTCAACCATACAAGAACAACTTGAAAATTTGATGAATGTAGTTGAAGGCCTATCAAAGAACGTTAAAGATCAAGATGCTAGAATCACCAAGTTAACAAATAAACTGGAGAGCATGGCCAAAGGAGAATCTACCCAAGCACCTGTGAAGCTTCATGAAAGACAAGAGGAACGACAGTCCTCCACTAAACAAGAAATAACGATAAAAAAGGTCCAAGCTTCAGCCGAAGGTTTGATTCCAGTTGGCCAATTGAAGGATTTCATCATGGAGGCTATCAAGCATAAATCTGAGTCTGCATCCAAATCTTCTGTTACATATGCAAAACCTTATACGCAAAGGATTAATAACCTGAAGATGCCTGCTGGCTATCAACCTCCTAAGTTGCAGCAATTTGACGGCAAGGGAAATCCGAAACAACACGTAGCACACTTTGTTGAAACTTGCAACAATGCTGGAACATATGGTGATTACCTTGTCAAACAATTCGTTCGATCCCTCAAAGGGAATTCCTTCGATTGGTACATAGACTTCGAGCCTAGTTCCATTGATAGGTGGGAGCAACTAGAGCAAGAATTTCTCAATCACTTCTACAGCACAAGGCGTGTTGTGAGCATGATAGAGCTTATAAATGCCCGCCAAAGAAATGGTAAGAAAGTTGTTGACTTCATCAATCGGTGGAGGAGCTTGAGCCTTAACGGTAAAGATTGCCTTAGTGAAACTTCTGGGATCGAAATTTGCATCCAAGGTATGCATTGGGGTCTTCATTACATATTGCAAGGAATAAAGCCTAAGACATTTGAAGAGTTGTCAACCCGTGCACATAATATGGAATTAAGCATTGATACAAGTGGATATCAATGGTTTCCTATCCGTGAGCCTCACGAAGATGAAGATGTAGAAGAACTCCATAGTGGGGGCAAGTCTGAATCCGAAGATGAAATCGAAGAGTCCATGTATGTTATAGCGCTCCTCGACGCAAGAACCTAAACTGCAAGTTGAAATGTTCCTCGATGCATGAGCATAAACTGCAAGTTGAAATGCTCCTTGACACAAGAGTCTAAACTGTATGTCACAAGCCTTCAAATTCAGGCTAAATCCTCAAGTTGTAAAGCTCATCAAATTCGAGCTAAATCTACAGTCGTGAAGCTCTTTAAATTCAAGCTAAACCTTCATATCAAGAAGCTCCTCAAATTCGAGCTAAATCTACAAGTTGTGACGCTCCTCAAATTCAAGCCAAGTCTTCAAGTTTCAAAGCTCTTCAAATTCTAGCTAAATGTTCAAGTCATTGAGTTGTTCAAATATGAGCCAAATCTTCAACTTTTGGAGCTCTTCAAATACGAGCTGAGTCTTCGAGTTGCGAAGATCTTCAAATACTAGCCGAATATTCAAGTTGCAAAGCTCTTCAAATTTCAGCTGAATCTTCAAGTTGCAAAGCTCTTCAAATACAAGCCGAGTCTTCAAGTGGCGAAGATCTTCGAATACAAGCCAAATCTTCAAGTTGCAAAGCTCTCCAAATTTCAGCTGAATCTTGAAGTTGCAAAGCTCTTCAAATTTGAGCCAAATCTTCAAGTTGCAAAGCTATTCAAATTTGAGCTAAATTCTCAAGTTACAAAGCTCTTCAAAATCGAGCATAGTCTTGAAGCTGCGAAAGCTCCATGAAAACGAGCTAAATTTTCAAAGTTGAATAATCCTGGCCCACGTGAGTTTAAACTGTGTATGCCGCAATGAAAGAGAATGTCTGCTAGGTCGAAGACAAAAAATAAGGCGACCTGGGAAAAAGTTAGGACATTAAAAAAAAAACTCACTCTTTCTGAACTACGTTATGACTTGATCCTCTTCAACGAGGTACGTAGGCGCTTAGAGTTATATCTAAGTTCAGTCAAATAAGTTTATCAAAAAGAAAGCACGGCATGATGTGGTCACCAAAATTAAAGCTGGGGGCATCACATTAATGCTTTCAACTACAAAGACATACATTGAGAAAGAAAAGAAGACAAATTGCATCGAAATGTAAAAGATATTTTATTGCCTCAATTCCGAAGGATTTTGGAACATCAATGATTCCAAAAAAAAAGATGAAACTATATGTACATCATCCTGTACAAGTCAACTCGTCTTAAGTGCCTTTATCATGTGAGCATTACTTCTTCAAATGGGACGTCACTACAAAAAATTTGCGTAGTCGAATCTAATGTGAATTGTGTCTCCATCAGCCCCATAATTGTAGCACCTATATTTTGAGCTTCGGAGGATCAAGCGGTGCATAATTCGAAATCTCTAAGCTCAAGTTATGAATTTTACGGAACAAGTGCACAAGCTTAAAAGCAGGCGATATGGCAGATGTATGGACCAACTTCATGAAATTGCTACAGCAAATCTTAAACCAAATCTGCCAAAAAAATTATACAAGTTGCAGATTTCTGAGTTTCGCTTCCGATGGGACAGGCGTCTCACAATTCAGACGCTCCAAATTTGGGATATGAATTTTTTGGCGAGACTGCACAAAGCTGTGAAGCAAACATAACAGATTTGTAAATCAGATTCAAGAATTAATTTTGGCTGAACCAGAACGGTATTGGTTATGAATTATGGATATGTTGCAAAACTTTGAATTACGATTCTGTACGATCAAGAATCTCAAAATTTGAACATTTCTAACTTGGGATATGAATTTCTCCGCCATAGCAGTCAAATCTGAAAAATCAGAACGGCAGATGTTTTGTTCAACTTCAAAAATTTATTCGTGCTTGTCCTTAAGGAATTTTGATGTGAATTTTTGATATGTTGTGGCCTTTGGGATTTGACTTTTTAGAAACAAGCATGGTTTGGTTCCATCGCTCCTACATCAAGAGACAAATATTTTTGCGAAGATGCTCCACATGCTCGCAAAAGATGGAGTACGGTCTCTCCAAGCCTCTTTCTTACCAAGCCGCAAGGATGAGATGCGTCAGATGCTCGCTCACCAATGATGGAACAAAGTTGTTGCAGTCAATGTGTCTCCAATGATGGAATGCGGTCGACATGTTTCCAAGATGGAATACGATCGATATGTCGCGAAGGATAGAATACGGTCTCTCCAAACCTCTTTCTTGTCAAGGCACAAGGACGGGAATCATAATGTACTTCTTTGTCAAGCTGCAAGGAGGAGACAACATCACGTCTTCTTCAAGGGAGGTGGAAATACCAACTCGTCTCTCGCCGAAATCACCAAATTGTAAAGGGGACGCTCCATGTATTTCTTCACCGAGTTTCTCGAAGAGGTTAATGCATGTCAAAGCTGGATAATTAGTATAGGACGCTCACTATACTTTTTTGCTAAATATGTCGGAGAGAATTGGCTCCACGTTTATTCCCAAGTTGCAAAGAGAGAATACTCCAGCACTTCCTCGCCAAAGATGGAATATGGTCACCTCTTTCTCGCCGAACCACAAATGGTAACGCGCCATGTTGTTCCTCGCCAATCATGCGGCCTGTAACTTAGATCTTCTTGGCTTGATATCTAGACCAATCCTCACTTCCTCATAAACCTGAAAAAAAAGGATGATGTAGATGACAACGCCCACTGTGCTAATTGCACTAAGCTTCTTAGTTATATACGGATTGGCGCCAACGGTGCGAACTGCATGAAGCTTCTTGGTTCTATAAGGATCGACGCCAGGTTCTATACGGATCGACTATAAATATTCAGTTTGGCATGACTAACATCGGGAGAAGCACAACAATCTGGTTCGACATGGAAGATATTGGTGCCAATAGCACAAAGTTTCGATTAGAGGCCAAATTCGATCTTGAACATCCATCTCCGCTGCTCAATTAAGCTCGGAGCATGTGAAACTTCTTATGCTATTGCGGTCCCACAATATCACTGAAAATAAGAGCAGTTGAAAAAATAAAGGATATCAGCATGAATAAAGAGAAAAGTTAAGACTAAAGAAGAAAACGACTGGGAAGAGAGAAGCTAAAATCAGCAAGGGGCTGCATCGCTAGTCTGATTCTACTGGTTCCAAGAACAGAAAGGACTTCAAGTAACTTTGATGAAGGTTACGAAGGAACATACTATATTTATAGAGTTGTCAAAGGCGACTGATTTTATTTTTTTAGGTCTTACAAGGCGGCTGCTTTTTTTTTTTTTTTTTTTAATACAAGGCATTAAACGGTGGATGGTTTAAACAGCAAAAGTATAAAGCTGGTAATTCCTTAAAATAAGGGATCAATTCCCTGATGGAAACGTTTAAGTCGTCTACCAAACCCAATTCCAAATGGATACGAAGCTGCACAAAAAAAAGTTCAAAATTTTAGAACAAGTTTGATCGGGATTGAATTCATGTGGTGTTAAGTTTAAAAGCTTGGCCCCGTGACTTTTCTCATTGCTTGGGTTGGCCTTCTGTTCCAATATGAAATGGTCTTAAGGTGATCATTAAAGTCAAAAGATGGACTTATTTGATCTAGTTGTCAACTAAGAAGACCACAAATTTATCTCCTAATTGAAGGATGGTCAATCTTTGACACATCCAACAACTCATCTCCTTAATTAAGTTGTTTACCCAGTAATTATTTTGGGGAATATTTACATGGGAAATATGAAGAATATATTCCAAAATTTGATATTCTCAAGCTACACTGAAAGAGTTGTATGGCAGGTCTTGATTAAGCATTTGAAATGAGATCAAACAAAACATTATTTTCAACTGTACTACAAGCCTCGTCTTTCAAGTTCGGCAAGTTTACATTTCGACAAGCCTTGAAGTAGGGGGCATTTGTAGGCATATGAATTTTTTGGAATTGATCCATATTTAATTTGGATAAATTTTCATGTTCAAGAAATATCAAGTCTGAATGAGGGTTAAATTATTTAAGTCCAAGACATGGATTTAAAGTAAAGTCCAATTTTATTGGGCTTAGTCCATTGAGTTGGTCTTCAAATGAGTCCACTCTATTAGCCCAAGGTCCACGCCATGTGTCGAATGACATGGCGCGTCAAGTCAAGTCAAGGACCAATAAAATCGTGCCACGTGCATAAGTGAAACAACATGTCAAGTCAATAGAAGAACCAATCAAATATCGCCAAGTGTTCAAATGACATGGTTCAACCAATCATATACATACCCTAGCTCTCCCCTGTAACTATAAATAGGGGTCTTCATGAAGCTAAAAGGGATGAAGAAAAATACATAGAGAAGCTCTCATCCGCAAGTCTTCCGCATACCAAGAAGTCTTCGCTCCAAGTGGGGAGCCGCAAGTTTCCATACCTCTACGTTTGTGATTAAAGCTCGGCTTCGCATTCGTAGTGAAATATCAACAACAAGTGACCTGTCCATTCAAGAACAAGCAAATCCCTTGATTGACGGCTGTATCGTGAGGAGAAGAATCAGAGGATTACATCTTTTTATTTAAGATTTCATAAAGATTGTAACCTCCGCGCAAATTCTTGAAATCAAATATTATTCTTTGTCGCTATTTTTCTTGTCTTGATTATTATTTTCAGGAACGAAAGATTAGTCGTTACAGTTACCAACCACATAAAATTGAGTTACAATGTCATTTTTTGACCAATTTAGAGATATTAGTCGTGTTATATCGTTCACTCTAGAAAACATATTCGACGCAATGGGTAAGACATGAGAATTGGGTGAAGTTTTTGAATACTCAAACAACCCGAACGAGAGATACAACCAACATTACAACAATATGATGATAGAGGAGTGGAATTGGCGTGTTAGGGAGGCTGCAGCACTGGAGCAAACGTTAGCGTCAGTAGGGCTTAAACGCCCCAAAAAAGGTGCTATGTCAATGCCTCGTGAAACTCCACAAGAGTTTAATTTTGCTTTTAACCGTTTTCGCGAAGAGAACAATCGAATGCAAATACGTTACCTTAGGGTAGAATATGGTGTATATGGTAGCACAAGATTTAGATCCAAGTGGGATTCGGACTGTGAAATGTCCGATGAAGATTAATATTTTTTTATATAAAGTAAGTAGGTAGGGTAAAGACCAACCCCTCCCCCCCCCCCCCCCCCCCCTCCAATTAGGAGTACAAGAGGGTTTGCAACTATATAAGTAGCACTTTCTTTTATTATTAGACTACAACATATTCAATGTCGAGTAGTAGAAACTCAGCTTGGTCTTTACTCCTTCCAAAAGAACCAAATAGCAGTGATGATGAGAGTTCAAATCATAGCAGTTTTTCGAGCGATACCGGTGATTTCAAACTAGATGAGCTAAATCCCCACCTTCTTATAGAGCGTAATGATGATTTCTGTAGTGTGAAATATTCAGATTCGCGAGAATATTATTGCGGTTTACGCCGAGAATGGTCACATCGGCATGCCGAATCAGAACGTCTTGTTCGTGACTTGGAAAATCTCAACGCTCCAATCCTAATAAGGTACTCCATAACCATACCTCGAGTAGGTCCAGAAACTTGTGAGCTTGTCGTGCAAAGGATTAGACAAGAAAACAATAGAATGCTGGAAAGACGATGTAGATTTTACATGCTAAAGTTGGCCGAAGAACAAGCATCATCAACCGGTAGAGAACTAACATCTACTGAAAAAAGATGTGTCTTAAGAAACCGCCAATATTTTTCTGAGGACGATATTGAGGACTTCTATTCTGATGATGATTAAGAATGTTGTGATTTTAGTTTTAAGTTTAATTTATGATGATGTTGTTATTTTGAAGAATATTAGTATGTTTAGTTTTTCATCAACTCAAGGGCATGAATGGATGAATGTATTTTAAGGTTTTTTTTTTAATGATTGTATTTTTACTACTTTTGGTTTATTATTAATGAACAAGTTTAAGTATTCGTAAAGAACTTAAAGCTAATGACACCAAGCCTTCAAACAAAAATGGCGTTCGAACACTTTTCAACCACTAAAACGACAATCCGAAGTTTCTTATCCTTGATGTATTGTGCCTACCTTATTAATCACACAAAAATAAGTAGGGATTTATATAAAATATTGAAGTTTCGGGGTCCCGAAGCATGATTAATCTATGGTCAAAGTACGTTAAAAAGTGTAATGAAAGAGGGGTTAACCAAAAGGGCAAAAAAAAAAAAGGAACCCTTTAGTGCAGTAATTTACTGCGCTAAAGCACTTGACGGTGTCGTCCCAGTTAAGTGCTTTAGTGCAGTATTTTACTGCGCTAAAGCACTTAACGGCTCCGTCACAGTTAAGTACTTTAGTGCAGTATTTAGGTACTTATGTCACTTTTTTTTATTGGGGTATTTTGGTTCAAAAGATTTTTTTTTTTTTTTGTCATTTTGGTTCCGGACTCTTATACCTCCACCCCACCTACCCCCTTCATCACACCCAAATCCACCCACCCCAACTCCACCAACACCCATCCTACCACCTACCACCCACTACCCCTCACCCCACACTACTCCTCACCCCCACCCACCCTCTACCCTCCACCTACTTTAAAGTTTCTATTTTATCCTTTACCTTAGTTTTCTTAATATATAAAAGAGTTAAGGGTATTTTAGTAAACTTACATGTTATTACATTGTATAATACAATCAAAATAAACCATAAAAATGTTATTAAACCACTACAAACGATACAGTCTATCAAAAGGTTGTTTTTATTAATACAGTACAATATAATATGATACGATACTATACAATACCACATTGTACATTTATATGAAACCATGGGTAGTGACCATTCCATCCAAACAGAGTGTAAGTTATTTAGCTAACGGTAAATAAGAATTTAATCCCATCACCAATTATCTATTGAGTTATATATCTTATCCGTGATCCCTCCGGTTCAATTTATGTGATGTAATTTAATTTAGTACGGAGTTAGATTCTTGAAAGTTATTGTATAAAAACATGTCACATAATATTATGTTGTCATTGTAAAACTTTTGAAATTTGTGATTTTAAATGTGAGGTAACATTTGTGTACTGGCTATAAAATCTTCTCATTAAAGGATAAAATAAGATCATTTAAATTAAATTATTTTTTGAATATAAGAATGTGTTATTATTAGCAAGCTTGGAAACTATATATTTAATAAATAAATCATCATCACATAAATAAAGTACTACGGTCAGATCTCTCTCTAACATTCATCTTCTATGACGACATTTCACTATAATGACTAAATTCTATGGGGAATTAATTTTTCATGTAATTTTATACTATATGTTATTTAGAATAATACTTTGTTATAGCAACCCAAAAAATATTCGTACAAACGAATGTCGTTATAAAGAAACTTGATGGTAAATAAGCACGTATCCTCTGTCCAATACTAATCATACATAACTGGCCTTAATTATACACATATCCTCTGTCCAATACTAACCATACATAACTGGCCTTAATTATCCCTTCCTAACCACGTATCGTACACGCATGCTCCTTTAAGGAATTCTTCATATATGCTATACTTATCTTAAACTAGTATACTTACTCGCGCTTCACGCTATTGAAAAAAAAAATTACACATATAAAAATTATAAATTTAATGAAAGAAAAATAAAAGTTACAAAAAGTTTGACATAAAAAAATAAAAATATAGATAATCTCCACATTTAATTTAAAATATTTATTTCTTCCAAGGAAATAAAATTTTACAGATAAATGCACAAAAAGTAAAACATGCTAATAAGCATAACAATTGTATATTTATTGAAGAAAAAAGGCGAAAAAGAGCAATAAAAGCATAACATATTTGTCAGCCTTAAACCTCTCTGAGAACATTAACTTGACACATACAAAAAAATTAAAATTTCAACAAGATTACAAACCAAACAATACGAACTAAAGTAATTTAAGAGAACTAATGATATGTACATGGCGATCAATAAAACAGTAAGGAATAATTTTAAAGCCAGACATTTTTTTCTTCTTTAAATACACAAAGATATTGAATACAATATTCATAAAAAAATTATAAATGCACGTGCTTATTAGGCGTGAGCCTCTCTCTAAGCACATTGACCTGAAATTAAAAAAACAAAATCACAAAAAATTTATAAAAATGGATACCTCAATATTGCAAATATTTCACAGTTATAAACTGTCAATTTTTTTTATGACGATTTCAAATTTAAAAAACAAACTCGCATGTACTGGTGCAAGGGGAAGAGATCGGTAGGAACAAAAATGACATGGGAGTTTTTAAGAATCATGATAGCTTTTGTTTTGTCATTCTTTTTTTTTTTTAAATCACTTTACGAATCTTGTATAACATTTATAATTTCTTGATTTGATAGGGGTAACAACATATACACAGACACCAACTTATAATCTGTCAAAAAAAAAATTAATCTGACCCTAATCACATGTCACCAAATAAAACAAAAGCTCATCCTAGTTAGAGTTAAAACCAACTTCTAAAAATAAGAAAAGCAACAATTGGACAATTTAAACACCTGGAGTTAAGAGGGAAAAAATATACTCCTTCCGTCCCAAATTATGTGACTAATTTGGCTTCTATGTTGGATTAAATCAATTAAGTATTATAAACTTGAATTAAAGATATCTTCTCATGCCACTATGATAACAATAGTTTCAAATTAATTTGGTCAAAATTTACATAATTTACCTCTTAAGAAGCGAAGAATGTCACATAAATTAAGACAGAGGACTTATACCTTTTCCAGTTTCTAAAGATTTTGAGAACAATCTTGAATTTGATGGTGTAACTATCTTCATACCAAATTATTGCTAAAAGTCTCGTGAATCTTCTTCTGCAATCAACACACGAAAGCAAAGACCCGTTAGCTTACCCTAGTTAAGTAAGCCAGATTTTACAATCAGAGAGACGATTGTTATTTATTATAAATAAAGATGGGAAGATGATGATGCATGGCGAAGAAATACGGAAATTAAAACTGACGAAAATTGTAAACCCAGCCATACATAAAACGTTTGAGTTGTGGAGGAAAAATTGTTATAATTAACTTGTTAATTGTCTTGAGATCGTATTATGTTTTCCGCATCTGATTTTGTTAAATTTAATCAACATCACTTTGTCTTCTATCAAACTTTTTTGCTATTCTACGTGTAATAACTATTTTAAAAGAAATTATGTCCAAACAGAGATTTGCAAACAAATTAAACTTCTATTGGATACAATATATACACCAAAAGGAAAAAGATTGTGAAATAACACTTTATCGAAACAAAAAACGTACGAGTATAACTTTTAGAAAGGAAGAAAAAAAGCAGACCTGGGACTAAAGGTGGCAACCGGTTGGAACCAGAACCGGTTATGGAACCGGTTAGGAAACCGGCCGTTCCGGTTTACCGGTTTTAAACCTCAAACCGGAACCGGTCCGGTTTGGAGTGATTAAAATCTTTTTTTTTTGTTTTTTGTATTATATATATATATTATAGTATTTATTTGTATATTGTAGCTATATTTTCATATGTTATACAACTTTATAATTAAAGTTTAAATATTTACTGACTAACAGCCTAACAGCAAGTCAGCAATACAGAATAGTGCTTTTCGTATACATATATATGTATAACTTACATATATGTATAACTTATTATATATACTATATATATGTATAACTTAATATATATACTAAATATATGTATAACTTAATATATATACTATATATATGTATATATATGTATAACTTAATATATATACTAAACATATGTATAACTTAATATATATACTATATATATGTATATATATGTACTATATACTATATATACTTATATATATGTATAACTTAATATATATACTATATATACATATCTACTATATATACTATATATACTTAATATATATGTACTATATACTCTATATACTTATATATATGTATAACTTAATATATATACTATATATATATACATATCTACTATATATACTATATATACTTAATATATATGTACTATATACTCTATATACTTATATATATATATATATATATATATATATATAACTTAATATATATACTATATATATGTACTATATACTCTATATACTTATATATATGTATAACTTAATATATATACTATATATATATATACATATCTACTATATATACTATATATACTTAATATATATGTACTATATACTCTATATACTTATATATATGTATAACTTAATATATATACTATAAATACTTATATATATGTACTATATACTATATATACTTATATATATGTATAACTTAATATATATACTATATATACATATCTACTATATATACTATATATACTTAATATATATACTATATATATTTATATACTATATATACTTATATACTATATATACTTATATATGTGTATAACTTAATATATATACTATATATACTTATATATATGTACTATATACTATATATACTTAATATATATACTATATATACTATATATACTTATATACTATATATACTTATATATGTGTATAACTTAATATATATACTATATATACTTATATATATGTACTATATACTATATATACTTACTTATATACTTTAGTTTTTTTTTTTTTTTAATTTTTTACCGGTTTAACCGGTTCCGGTTCCGGTTTTACCGGTTTCCAAAATATTGGAACCGGACCGGTAAACCATTAAACGGTTAACCGGTTCTACCGGTTCCGGTTCCGATTTAACCAGTCCGGTTACCGGTTAAAACCGGTAAGACCAAACCGGTTAATAAGAAACCAGCAGCCCTTGAAATGACTCATTCAACTATTACCAATAACGAAGTAAGTAACCACGGCTAGAAACTTGCAACCTTCTTCCACAAATTTTGTAAAAGTTAATAGTGGGTTCCTATTTTAGGGGAAGAGGCCGTATATAGTGGGTTCCTACAGTTTAATAATGCAACAATTTTTTTCTCATTTAATAATATAATTATTAGCCACTTTCAAATTTTTTAAAAACAGAAAAATTAGGAGAAAAAGGCAAAAAATCCACAAAAGGATAAATAGCAATGCTGGTCATAGAGAGGTGTCACATCACCTTATCTATGTCTAGCTTTATATTATATACAAATTCTTATCTGCAAAGTCATTAATTACGGATTAAAGCGGTAACTCAAAAATTAGTGTGTAAAGTTTTGTTTTTATTGAACATAACATACTTTGTGAACGTACGCATAAAAATGCATATTAAATTGATTTCTTGCCCCCCAAAATATTGTACAAGAAGTCATGAACCAATAGAATTTGATCTTCATTTTCAACTTAAAAAAACTACATAACAATGACTCGTAGTGAACTTCAATTCGTGAGGATATTATCAAAGATAAATTGTGTTGATCATGTCGCCTATAACGTCCAGCCTTAGCTGGCCCTTTCTGGAACAAAGATTCTTTGCTAAATATTATGATTAAATATAACTTTGAGATGTAGCCTTCACAAATAAGCATTTAAGATAGAGTTTAAGCTTTACCGGCGGACTTAAGATCGAATTAAAAAAAGGGATTAGAAAAAAATGTTCTATGTCAAGGGAATTCAACATAACTTATATATATTTCATTTATAATTTTTTAAAACAGGGTTCAATTGAACCCGGTTGCATCCCTCTACCTCCCCCCATATTTACACACTGAAAATATAAAAACTATTTACACAATCAGATCGCTTATTAGGTGATTACCCATAACTTCTATGAGAGTTATTAATTTGTAACAAGATAAAAATGGTGACAAACCTGCTTTTGCAAATTAAACTACCATGACATTGTAAAAATCTTTACGTTGCAAGTGTATAACTTAAAATCCTTTAAATATCCGTGTCTGATACTATATATGCCTATGTCATGTCCATTGTGTTTATATATATATATATATATCACAGCTAGATTTGTTCAATCTAAGGAAAACATGGCTGCAATTCCATCACAACTTGTTTCAATTCATGAAAAAACCATTGTGAAGCCTTCTTCACCCTCTCCTTCTTCTCTCAAATATCACAAGCTCTCTTTTGTTGACCAATCGTTGAGTCATTTATACATTCCTCTAGTCTTTTTCTATACTAAACAGCCGCAACAAGTACTAGAACTTTCCCAAATAACTAACGCATTACAAAGTTCTCTTGCAAGAACCTTAGCCTCATATTACCCTTATGCAGGGACTATGAAAGACAGTGCCACGATTGAATGCAACGACAAGGGGGTCGACTTTTACAACGTTCACATTTCGCGTCCAATGTCTGAAATACTAAATCTCCCTTATGATCATCATACAGAAACCTGCAATGTTTTCCCAAAAAATTTACCTTGGAAGAATTCGTTCGATGGAAGTCTACTTGTGGCTCAGTTAAGCCATTTCGGTTGTGGAGGAATTGCTGTTAGCACGTGTTTGTCACATAAGATTGGTGATGGGAGCTCTGCAGCTAGTTTCTTACACGATTGGGCTAGAGTAACACGCGATCCAAACATGATTACTCGTCCTGAATTCGTTGGAGATTCAATCTTCCCGTCGCGTAATAGTCCTCTGTCTGATCCTGTTTTTCTATCCAACACAAAAAATTGTACACATAGGAAGTTCCTTTTCTCTGGCTCCAAGTTACGCGCGCTTAGAACAATAGTTGCAGCTGAATCGGGGGTCAAAAATCCTACTCGCGCTGAAGTTGTGAGTGCAATTTTGTTCAAGTTCGCCACTAAAGCAGCATCAAGAATCAAGAATTCTGTTTCATTTCGCCCGTCCATGATGTTAAACGACGTTGATATACGCCCTCTAATCGTGCCCCCTTTGCCACAAAACTCTATAGGGAACCTCGTGAGTGGTTTTTTACTCATCGTGACTGAGGAAGATGAGATGAAAATACCAACATTGGTCCACAACCTTAGGAAAGAACTTGAATCATTTTACAAGAAAGATCCTGTTCGACAAAATGACTTAGTGATGGAAATAGAGGGATGCACTAAAAATGGAAGGCCGTTGTTCGATACTGAAGACTACGACATGTACTTATGCAGCAACATGTGCAAGTTTTCGGGTTATAGTATAGATTTTGGATGGGGAAAACCAGAGAGAGTGTCATCACCATTTGGTCCATGGAAGAATAGCTTCTTCTTGAGTGCTGATAAAAGTCTTAATGGTGTTGAAGCAATGGTAACATTAGAAGAAGCGCACATGCTAGCATTAGAGAGTAATGAAGAATTTCTTGAGTTTGCTACTCCAATTACAAGTTATTAGCTAACTTAGAAAACACCATTAGTATTTCTATGTTTATGTCGCGACATAACGAGGGAAACCCGCATGTCGTGTACCAGTTACTGCCCCTAGTTTGAGTCGTGATAAAACTCTTTATGTTGTTTTTTCCATCAATAATAGCTAAAGGTTATGATTTGAATATGTATAACTTAGCACATTTTTTCCACCACCTTTATCGCTACACTACATGCTTTCTTTGTACCAAAAAGAAATGTACCCAAAAAAAAAAAAAAAAAACAAAGGAATTAATACAATTTATTTAGGGAAAAGCGTCAAGTATACCCTCCGACTTTAGTTTATTGGCTAACTTTGTCGTCCGTTAGCCAAAGTGAACACTCCCTCCGTTAGCCAAAGTGTTCACTTTTACGCTCAATTGGATGGAAATCTTCAATTCAGCTAAACTTACCCATTTAATTAAAAATACTCATGTCCCATATTATAATCCGCTGTACCCTGACCCGAAAATAATTTGACCCCATCCAAATATACCCCTCTACGCATTCTTTCTAGTAGATAGAAACAACTATCAGCTCCCACTTAAATGCCTCTTAACACACGTAAATCCCTCCATTAACATCACATGCAGTGTCACTCTCGTTATATTTAAATCAAGCCATTGGATCCTACTACGAAATTTACACCAAAAAAATACAAAATATTAATCCAGATACTCACAAATAAATGTTACACATGCACAATGTACAACTAGTAAACCGTAGCTTTAGATTTCATTAATCAATAAGAACTAACAGAAATTAAACGTATCACCATTCCTCTGAAACAAATCTCACCAAATAAGATGTATTCTAATTAAATCCATTTACTAATCAAACTAAACAGAAACTACACCCAAACACAATTCACAACAATTAAAAAAAAAAAAAACTGATCTAGAATAGAAAGAATGCGTAGAGGGCTATATTTGGGTGGGGTCAAATTATTCTTTGGGTCGGGGCGGGTTATAATATGGGGCATGAGTATTATTAATTAAATGGGTAATTTTGGCTGCATTGGAGATTTCCATCCACTTAAGGGTATAAGTGAACACTTTGGCTAACGGAGGGGTATATTTGATCACTTTGGCTAATGGACGGCAAAGTTAGCCAATAAACTAAAGTAGAAGGGTATATTTGACTGAAGGGTGAGACTGGTAAAGCCTTTGCTTTAGCCCCAAACATTTGAGGCCCCAAAAATTTTTACCGATGAATTTTTTGATATTAGTATCTCTTAGATAATATTGAAGGTTGCAGAAAGCAGTACAAAATATTCTAATAACAGAAAGAAAAAACTATCTACTTTTTAAGAGAAATATTTTAGAACTTTGAACTAAATTACTCAAATCTTCAACAACAACAACAATCCTAGTGAAATCCCACAATGTGGGGTCTGGGGAGGGTAAAGTGTACGCAGACCTTACCCCCACCTTGAGAGGTAGGGACACTATTTCCGAAAGGCCCTCAGCTCAAGAGAAAACAAGACAAAAGAGTCAGATAAGGACAAACATATCAAAATAATGAGAAAAATAAGAATTAACAAGAGCAAAGAGCCAACAAATATAAGCAGAAATCAAAGGGCAATAAACGATAGAGCAAAACTACGACCACTAGTGTGGGAGAATAAGTGAGACTACCTACTAGCCTTACTAGTCTTCTATCCTAATCTGAGCCCTCCACAACCTCCTATCTAAGGTCATGTCCTCGTTAAGCTGAAACTGCGCCATGTCCTGTCTAATCACCTCTCCCCAATACTTCATTGGCCTACCTCTACCTTTCCTGAGACCGTCTATAGCCAACCTCTCACACCTCCGTATTGGGGCATTTGTGTCTCTCCTCTTCATATGCCCAAACTATCTCGGTCTCGCTTCTCGCATCTTGTCCTCCACCGATGCCACTCCCACCTTGTCCCGGATGTCTTCATTCCTAATCCTATCTCTCCTAGTGTGCCTACACATCCACCGCAACATTCTCATTTCCGTGACTTTTATCTTCTGCACATGAGAGTTCTTAACTGGCCAACATTCTGCCCCGTACAACAAAGTCGGTCTAACCACCACTTTTTAGAACTTTCCCTTAAGTTTTGGTGGCACTTTCTTGTCACACAGCACTTCAGAAGCGAGCCTCTATTTCATCCACCCCGCACCAATACGATGAGTGACATCATCATCAATATCTCCATTTACTTGTATAATAGACCCAAGGTACTTGAAACTTTCTTTCTTTTGGACGACCTGCGTACCAAGCCTCACTTCCACGTCAGCCTCATTTGGTATGCCACTGAACCTGCACTCCATGTACTCCGTCTTGGTCCTACTCAGCTTGAATCCTTTAGACTCCAACGTCTGCCTCCAACCCTCTAGCTTAGCGTTAACTCCACTACGAGTCTCGTCAATCAATATTATGTCATCCGCGAACAACATGCATCATAGCACCTCACTTTGAATTTGTCGCGCCAATCCATCGATTACTAAGGCAAATAGAAATGAGCTAAGAGCTGATCCTTGATACAAACCCATCAGAACTGGGAAGTGCTCTGAATCTCTTCCTACTGTCCTTACCCTGATCTTGGATCCCTCATACATGTTCTTGATCGCTCTAATGTACGCCACAGGTACACCTTTAGCCTCCAAGCATCTCTATAAAACCTCTCTTGGCACTCTGTCGTAAACCTTCTCTAGGTCGATGAATACTATGTGCAAGTCCCTCTTCCGCTCCCTATACTGCTACACCAATCTCCTAACAATATGAATGGCTTCCGCAGTAGAGCGCCCTGGCATGAATCCGAACTAGTTCTCTGAAATAGACACGCCTCGCCTCACCCTCATCTCTACCACCCTTTCCCACACTTTCATAGTATGGCTTAGCAGCTTGATACCTCTATAGTTGTTGCAGCTTTGAATGTTGCCCTTGTTCTTGTACAAAGGAATCATTGTACTCCACCTCCATTCTTCGGTCATCTTCGCCATCTTGAAAATGACATTAAACAACCCAGTCAGCCACTCCAAACCTGCCCTGCTTGCACACTTCCAAAATTCCCCAGGAATCTCGTCACGTCCGGTCGCTCTTCCCCTGTGCATCCGACGAACAACACCCTTAGCCTCATCAATCCTTATACTCCTACAATATCCAAAATCACGATGCCTCTCAGAGTACTCCAACTCTCCCAACACAATGTCGCTGTCCCCTTCTTCGTTCAAGAGTTTATGGAAGTACGATTACCATCTCCGTTTAATGAGAGCTTCCTCCACCAGCACTTTGCCATCCTCATCCTTGATGCACTTCACTTGATCCAGATCATGTGCCTTCCTTTCTCTCGCCTTGTCCAGCCTGAAAAACTTTTTATCCCCGCCTTTGTCCTCTAGTTCTGCATAGAGGCATTCAAAAGCTTCCTTTTTTGCTGCCGAAACCGCCAACTTCGCTTCCTTTCTCGCCATCTTATACTTTTCCCTATTTGTCCGCTTCTCTTCATCATCGTTGTTTTCTACTAACTTCGCATATGCCTACTTTTTTGCTTCCACCTTCCCTTAGATTGCTCCGTTCCACCACCAATCCCCTCGGTGCCCACCACGGCGACCTCTCGAGACCCCCAGAACCTCTCTAGCTGCTTCTCTAATGCAACTGGACGTCCTATCCCACATACTGGTCGCGTCTCCTCTACTCTCCCATGCCCCCAAAGCCATCAACTTGTCCCCTATCTCTTAGGCGCTAGACGGAGTCAAACTCCCCCACCTGATCCTCGACCGGTCATCCACGACCCTCTTCTTCTTCTTCTTCTTCTTCTTCTTCTTCTTCCTCTTCCTCTTCCTATTTATCTCCAAATTCATCACCAATAACTTATGTTGGGTCGCAAGATTCTCACTTGGAACGACCTTGCAGTTTTTACAAAGACCTTTATCATCTTTTCTAAGGAGCAAATAGTCTATCTGCGTCGCAGCCAGCAAGCTACGGAAGGTTACCAAGTGCTCCTTCTTCTTTGGGAACCTCGAGTTCGCTACCACCAAATCAAAATCCTTCCAAAAGTGAGACTTCTCCTCCGTTCTTGTCTCCGAAGCCAAAACCCCTATGCACATCGTCATAACCCCTCGACACGGACCCAATGTGTCCATTGAAATCTTCTCCTATGAATACCTTCTCCGTAGGCGGTAAACCTCCTACCACTTCATCCAAATCCTCCCAAAAGCGCCTTTTTTCCTCCTCGTCCAAGCCCGCTTGCGGCGCGTAAGCACTAATAATGTTCCAGGTGAACCTTCCAACGACCAACTTAATCACCATCATCCTGTCATTGACCCTCCTGACCTCTACCACCTGATCCCTCAGCTCACTATCAACTAAGATACCTACCCCATTCTTATACCCCGACCTACCCGAGAACCAAAGCTTATACCCGTCCACATCCTTAGCTTTAGGCCCTACCTATTTAGTCTCTTGGACGCAAGACTCTTGGACGCAAGCAATATTAATCCTCTTCTTCTTAAGAATCTTAACTAGCTCTATGGGCTTTCCCGTTAAAGTTTGATGTTCCAGGATCCTACTCTCAACCTAGAAGCTCTCTTAACCCACTTAGCCCCTGACCCCGACCGTGAACATGACCCTAATCTACCATCCCTCACTAAAGCCACTAAAGCAAATATACACTAGCCAAAGGTTTATCTAAGACAAATAAGGATCAATACTAAAGCAACATTTAGAGCTAAAGGCAAGAAATTGAAATAAATGTTTGGTATAGTAGGGCAGGCAAAAATTATAAGGCTAAAAGGCGGAATGGGTACGGGCTACAGGAGGTACCAACTCCAGGTAAATGGAACCTGTTCACCGCCAAAAATACTGTTCACCGCTGTACTCTGCCGGGGACTTGGGTACCTGTGCAGGCCTGACCAGAAAACCTACTGGAGAAAGGTTTCCAGTTGCAGTAAAGAAAAGGGAAGAAAAGAAAAGAAAAGAGAAGAAGAGAGAGAAGAGAGAAATAAATCTGGCCGGCGTCGTCGGCGGCAATAGAGGTTATGGTCGTCGGTGACAGAGGAGCCGGTCGGAGTGGCTAGGTGTCGGGGGGAGGGGGGAGGGAGTCACTGATCTTTCCGTCGGGGAGTTAAATAAAGTTTTTTCAACAACATCGAAGGTAATGTGTTTAATGTTGGAAATCTTACGGAAAATACTTGATCACGAACACTTATAGGAAACTCTTAATACTTGATCACGAACCTTGTCGGAAAATACTTGATCACGAACCTTGCAAGAAATTCTTGAAAGCTTGAGGCATGTCAATTAAGACACTGTCCTTAAGGATATTTCACCCGGTATGGGTGTATTCCCCAGGATTCAACAAGCTCTTCTAGTACATAATTAGGAGCCAAAATATAACAAAGATTTATCTCAAAGAAAACCCAGCAATACAAAATTATAAGTAGTATTTCTGCTGTATTTTTCACCCTTTAAAGATGAATCCGTAAAATCATATATAAAGCAAAAGAGTGAGCTTTTTAATCTTCTGCCAACGTCTACAAATTTAAGAGAAATAATGCCCATAAAAAAGGCAATTGAAATAATCAAACTAAATTCCCAAACGTTTGGCAACTGCATTTTTCCTCTTTAATAAAATCATTAAAGCAATTCAATATTTGTATTAATTATCTTGACCAAACTTAATAACAGATGCTAGAGAAATTCCAAAATTGATTGTTATTCCTTTTGAGATACTACTAATATTTTTTAACAATTCCCCACATATCTCAAAAAGAATAATAAGAAATAAAATAAAATAAACTTTTTGGAATAATATTAAATGAGACGTTTTGCTGGGTTTTCAAATATGAGTACAATGTGTCGAATCTGGTGTCTCGTAGACTATGAACCAGACCTAGACAAAATAAGATTAAACTTACAGAACAATTGGTGAAGTTTAGAACTTCTATGAACCAAGAATTCTTTTGTAAGTCTAGGGTCTTATTCTATCACATTATACTCGCACAAATTTTGTCGTTATCGCGGTTTTGCGCTAAGAGGCCATGCGCGTGTCTTGGTATTCATGAGTGCTCTAGAAACCTGTCACAATTTCGTAGAAACCATAGTAGAAACATGTACCTACTCAATTAACGCTAATGTTTTTCAGAAGTGATTTTAAGAAGAACTTTTCCATTTCAAGAAATTGGGTAGTTCTAGAAATCACCAACATAATAAATCATTCTTCTTCTTCAACTTGGGTGACACAGAATTATTTTGGTAGCACAAATATGCTTAGTAGCACCGCAGTCATCTAACACCCAATATCTCACATTAGTCACAAGATTCACTTGAGAAATGATTACAATAATTATATCATCTGTTTAGTCAATTTTATTATACTTAGCGAGATTATCATTTCTCCGAATCTTCTTCTACATCGAGGGGTATGATGGCTTAGTTTGCCACACTCAAAATATTTTTTCAAAAATTTCATCACAATAACTATATATTAAAACATATGCATCTACATTCAGCTTAACACCTCAAATATAAATTATTCACAAAACACTCAAACGATTTAAAAATTATTAGGAATTACCTAAATAATAACAACACAAATATATATATATATATATATATATATATACCAAAAGGAGATCGTCCAATAAACACTTTTTGGAAGAATCAAATATATCCTCAAAAGGATCTTTAAGAATTTTCTCACCCAAAGAGGTAAAATAAATTTCCCCCCTAAACTGCACTGTTGTCTTCTTTCCAAACAGAGAAGGCAGTCATCTACTACATAGTTCAAACGGAAAAGGGCCAAAATTACTCCTGAACTTTGGGAAATAGTTCATTCATACCCTTTGTTATACTTTATGGCCAATTATACCCTTACCGTTATACTATGGGGTCAATTATACCCTTATGTCTAACAGCTGTCACGTGGCATCATCCCAGCCCTTCAAAATTATTTCCCCTCAAATAATTTTTTACCCACTAAAATAACCCAACCCGACCCGATTTTTTTTTCCAGCCAAGGGGTAGTAGGTTGGGTCTGTATCAGTTTGGCTGGAAAAATAATTCGGGTCGGGTTGGGTTATTTTAGTGGGTAAAAAATTATTTGAGGGGAAAATAATTTTGAAGGGCTGGGATGATGCCACGTGGCAGCTGTTAGACATAAGGGTATAATTGACCCCATAGTATAACGGTAAGGGTATAATTGGCCCTAAAATATAACGAAGGGTATGAATGAACTATTTCACAAAATTCAGGGGTAATTTTGGCCCTTTTCCGTAGTTCAAATTAACATTTTTGCACTATTTACAATATCACTGATGGTCATAACTCATAAGGCAAACTCAAATTCTTAATAGTTATCATATCTCCATGCTTATTACTTTTCCTAAGTTCTTAATATAGAAATACTTCTGGAAAATCTTCGGCTCGATATTTAATTACTTAAATAATACTCCAATTATATATGTAGTAGAGTCTTGACCAATATATACCCGTATGTGCATCTCACCGGAAAATTTTAATTTTGAACCAGTAGACATTAGAATTATTCTGTCAGTATTTATTCAACACATAGGTATGGAAACTTCGTACCTTCAATTTTCTTAGAGAAGAAAATTAACCTCCACTTACAATGATGATGGGATTGGTTAAAGCTTCATGTTGACAACGTGTTGAAAAATCAGCCAGCCATTCTGGCCTTCTTTGTAATTGGTATTTTCCATAAGAATATTATAGTATGAAATATCCTTAAGATTGTTGGAAATCTTGCGGAAAATACTTGATCACGAACACTTGAGGGAAACTCTTAATACTTGATCACGAACCTTGTCGGGAAATTCTTGAGGCATGTCAATTAAGACACTGTCCTTAAGGATATTTCACCTGGTATGGGTGTATCCCCAGAATTCAACAAGCTCTTCTAGTACAAAACTAGGAGCCAGAATCTAACAAAAATTTATCTCAAAGAAAACCCAGCAATACAAAATTATAAGAAGTATTTATGCTATATTTGTCACACTTTAAAGATGAATCCGTAAAATCATATATAAAGCAAGAGAGTGAGCTTTTTAATCTTCTGCCAACGTCTACAAATTTAAGAGAAATAATGGCCATAAAGGCAATTGAAATGATCAAACTAAATTTCCAAACGTTTGGCAACTGCATTTTTCCTCTTTAATAAAATCATTAAAGTAATTCAATATTTGTATTAATTATCTTGACCAAACTTAATAACAGATGCTAGAGAAATTCCAAAATTGATTCTTATTCTTTTTGAGATACTACTAATATATTTTAACATTTAAAACGCAAGGCTAACATCTTAATAACTTGAATTGGTCCTCACTATTATAAATATTAATGTTACTATGTGAAGTTTAGGTTACAAGTATAAAAAAAATAAAAAGGCAACACAATTTTTTTATATAGTTGTATATACTTAAGTCCTCGGACTAAAATATAGCTTTAGGTTACTAATTTTACTGAGACGCCCTTGATTAACGCATTATAAAATCCTTAAAATGATCATTTCACTTATGTCATATTTTCTTGTAGGTAGAGTTAGGCAACAAGTAGTGATTGGTTCAAAAGAACATACTGTTGAGTGCATGAAGAGGCTAGTTAGACGTAAGGTTATGTTTTCTAGCACGATTCAATGGATCCGAGGAGATTGATTTTGATTACACCTCTGTCGAGAATATGTAACTAGGAAAATCAAGGTCAAGTCAATCTTAAAGATTGACATGTTTTAGTTTATCCAATTCAGGATTGTGGATTATCTAGTGCTTCCACCTTAGTTTCTTCTCTTCCTTCATCAATTAGAGGTGAGATGGCCGTGAAGCTTGGAAATAAGAGAATTCTGGACGACTCTGGTATGTTTTTCAAATGCAAAAAGAGTGGATTTTGTGGGAAAAAATAATCTTAAAAATTGCCTACTCTTTCAGATTTTATTTCTTGTTAGTAGTTACTGTTGAATTGTGCCTCATTAGTGAATATACACTTCTATTTAGTTATTTTACATATGTAACTCTCACGTCTGGATCCTGATACCATGTTGGATTTTGTGTTCATCTCATCCCTAGAGAAAAGACATATCTATTTAGTTATTTTGATTCTTATGATAAACTCTTATAATGTTCCGTCCTCATCTAAAGCAAATCATTTCATTTAGGCCATATTTTCTTGTAGGTAGAGTTAGGCAAAAAATAGTGATTGGTTCAAAAGAACAGGCTGCAGAATGCATGAAGAGGCTAGTGAGACGTAATTTATTTTGTTGTATATATACTTAAGGCCTCAGATTAAAATTTAGCTTTTTGCTACTAATTTTACTGAAATGCCCTTGATCAGCACATTATAAATTTCTCAAAATGATCATTGAACTTATATTTTCTTCTTATAAAAGTCACTAAACTACTTTTTTTTCACTATAAAGTCACTCAAATATCTCCTTTGAAAACAACTATGGCTGCAAAACCAACTAAATGTCACCGGAAAACAACATGAACAAGGCAAAACACCATGGTAGCTCAAATTGAGAATAAGAGAAGCTTGTATTTAATATTCAAGGATTTGTCGGAGATATTGAATAGTTTTTCCCAGGAAAAAAAGCATATTTCATTTGACGGTAAAATAGGCCTCATACATTTTCAGTTGATGGTAAAATCGGCCTAAAATGCATACATTTGCTGGTCAATTTTAGAGCATAGACAAGACATATTTTCTGTAAACACGAACAAGCAATCCAAACACTAACTTTTGACAAGGAATTGTTGATTCAAGTATTGATATGTAAGCATTCGTTAAATTAATTGTACAATCTTCTCTATAATTTGGGCAAGTATTTACAATCTGAGTATGTGAAAGATTATGTGTTTGTTAATTAAGCTACTGGTTGTACTAATTTGCACAATCAGCATTAACTTAATGTTATTCAAAAGTGCCTTCATGACACCAAAATCTGCGACGTTACCCTAATATTGTGGTTGTGCTTAGGGCCGCTTATTGGACGGATAAGGCGGATAATTATATTTAACGGTTCGGTTTATCTGTTATCAGCTTTTAAATGTACTATAGCCAACCAATAAGATATTGAGTGGCGCGGTATCTGGTTAGTAGTTATTGAGCGGTTATCAACCAGTGTATTGGTTAAATCTAAGAGACAATAAAAAATAAAATCACAATATCTAGTCCAACTTCTACCGACAAGTTTACATTAGCGACGTTAAATTTTGTTACGTCTTTATCAACTTGAGACCCATTAAATATATGAGTGTGATTTGTTATTTCGGCTTCTTCATTTTCACCTTCTGAGAGGAATTTCCAACATTGGTATTTCCTAAAACTTCTCCTTCTCTTTCAAAGGTTCCATTCAAAATTCTCAAATGCTATGAATCCTTGGCACTAGAACAAGCATCAGAAGCACTATTATCGCAAGAAAAAGGAAATGCGGAGGTGCTTGAAGAAGAGAAAGGCCAAGAAAATGCTCAAAAATAATTAATGAAACTTAGCACAAACTAAAGCCAAAAACTACCTTACTTATAACTAAGAAATTGATTTCCTAGTTAGAAATTGATTTCACACTCTATACTTAGGGTTAAAAATGTGTATATATGATAATTCCTAACGGGTTAATGATCTATCCGATAAGAAAATTGAGTAATCCGCCCACGCACAAATAAACTGTTAATTATAAGATTTTAATTCGTTACCGTTAATCCGATAACTCAATACCAATAAGCTAATTTTGCGATTGATTTATTGGCTACAGTTGGATTTTGAACAACGCTAATTGTGCCTATTTTAAATGTGATTAGTACAATATTAGGTTATGTTTTTATCAGTGTAAAGACTAAATCCCGTTCTTCCGTATCTACTTGGTTCTTAAACATACGTGATTGAACTACAACAATATATTGGTACATATTATTCAACCTTTTAGGAAGGGCTAAAAGCATTTTGATCCCTCAGTTATTGGCAAATTCTCATTTTAGTCCCTATGATATTTGATTACGCACATTATTAGCTTTAACTTTCTTATCGGGTCAGATTAATAACCCATTATAGAAAGTGGTCAAACTGAGACTTGAACCAATAACTGAATAATCATAGAGCACTGACGCGTTACAAAACCAACAAACCAATAACCCGAACCATTAACCCTATTATTCGCTTTATTTTTCATGATAATTATAGTTGTTTAATTTTCACTTGAAATGTATCGCGATTCCTCGAACACAGCAACAAGAATGAAGAAACCAATTAGATTCCAAATATGGTTTGTATTTTAAACAGCTGCACACATATAGCTGCGCTAACTACTAACTACTTGGAGTTATCCCTTGCAAGAATCCCAGCCGCTTATGAGGGACTCTGCAATATTAACTGTAATGATGTGGGCTCTGAGTTCTTAACATTCAAATCAAGTAATGCATTTTTTTATTTCACAATTGATGTCTAGTATTCATTTTGGGCTCAATTAATCCAAATTCAAGTCAAGTAGTTCCACTTTGGGAAATAAAATGCTCCTTATCAAATACAACTTTATTTTCAGGACTTGGATCCGAGACCTATGGTTAAAGCACCACAACCTTTGATGGTGAGTGTCATATATTCACCTCATATTGCATATTGTCTCAATATATAGTGGCGTGAATTTTGTTTTCTAGTACTATAGCCGTCTCATTTTATGTTCTTACCTTAAATAGACACTGAGGTTAAATGAGTAAAAAGAATTTTTTTAATCTTGCGGTACTCTTAAACTAAAGATGTGTATAACATAAAAATAAAACACCCTTTAAATCTTATGATCTTAAACATGTAATGCAATCCTATAAGAAAATGTCATTAAGGTTAAAATGAAAAAGTAAAAATAAAAAATAAAAAAATCTGACTCTAGATGAATGAAGTATACATGCATTATGCAGAGGCTTGGGGTTTAAGAGCATAAATCATACAGATGAGTCAATTTGAGATCAAATTAAAGGAAATTGTTGCTATGAAATCATCGAGCAGTATGCAGTTTGTACACGTCCCTCATCATTGTTCATAATTGGTTATTAAATTCACTTTCTTAGAATCCATTGTTAGACGAATCAACAAAACGAAATGCCAGAATAAGAAGATTGATGCTACATTTTTGTCCAAGTACATCTGAGATGATATGGAATCTTATCCTATCAAATTCCTTTAAAAAGGGGAGGATTAAAAGACAGTAGTTACAGTCAATGAACCAATTTGATTAGCTCAGTTGTTACATAATTAATTTTAGCTTGAAACAAACTCAAGAAGATTCGCAGAGTGAAACTCAATAAGCTAGCTAATGGAGTTTAATTATTTTGAAACATCCAATTAGGCATTTGATACCAGCGGAGCCGCAGAGAAAGTGTCATTTTTTCAGCCTATGAAACAATGAATACCAACAAGAATTTTTAAAAAGCATAAATGAATACCAACTACGTACTTGGCTAATTTCTCCTTACCACAGAGGGGTGTGCTGGGAAGGTGGGATTATCCCCATTTTTAATCAGAGGTCTCGGGATAGGAAGCGTTTTATCCCCTCTAGTGTGCATATCCGATGCAATTTTGGATTAATCGAGCCAGTGTATTTCTAATACATGACGCCTAAAGTAAAAATAAAAATAAAAATAAACTTAGTAGTCCTTGTTGGAGCAAGATTCTTTAATTGTGTCCTTTAATGTAATACATAGTGCACAACTTGAGAGTATGCAAGTATATATGATACTATAATATTGTCCCTTCTTGTTTGGTGTGTGTATATATATATATATATTGGCAATACATCCAAGCCCATATTCATATTGAAAAAATAATCATGGCTATAGCTCCATCACAACTTGTTTCATCAATTACTGAAAAACTCATCGTCAAACCTTCCTTTCCTACCCCTTCTCCACTTAAATACCACAAGCTCTCATTTATCGACCAATCCTTGAGTCACTTGTACATTCCTCTAGTTTTCTTCTACTCTAAGCCACCACAAGACGTTAATAACATTTCAAGCATCCATGATCTTGATCAAGTAGCTCATAAACTACAAAATTCATTAGCAACAACTCTATCAGCTTATTATCCCTATGCTGGAAGCATGAAAGATAGTGCCACGATCGAATGTAATGACAGGGGAATTGAGTTCTTTAACGTTCGAATAAAGTGTCCCATGTCCGAAATGCTGAACAAACCTCATGACTATGCAGAAGCGAACATATTTATGAAAGATTTACCTTGGAAGAATTCATTCGATGGAAGCCTACTCGTGGCTCAATTAAGCCGTTTTGATTGTGGAGGAATAGCAATCAGCGTGTGCCTGTCACACAAAGTTGGTGATGGAGGCTCTGTGGCAAGTTTTTTCTATGACTGGGCTAAGGTTACTCGAAATCCAAATCGAATCCCTCGTCCCCATTTCATTGGTGACACGTTTTTTCCAACCCCCAATGGACCTTTGACTGCACCATTAATTGATTCCAAGTTAGAGAAATGTGTACACAAAAAGTTCCATTTCTCTGCTTCAAAATTACAGGGCCTTAGAGCAAAAATAGCAGCAGAAGCAGGGGTCAAAAATCCGACACGTGGAGAAGTTGTGAGTGCACTTCTATTCAAATGTGCTACAAAGGCTGCATCAAAGATCAATAACACTTCATTCAGGCCATCTAAGTTGGTGAATTATGTCGATATACGCCCTATGACAACTCCCCCTTTATCGCGAAACATTATAGGAAATCTCCTCAATATTACTTTCACATCAGCGAGTAACTATGAGGAGATGAAATTACCTAAATTGGTTCGCGAATTTAGGAAGGAATTCGAGCTAGCTTTCAAGAAAGACCCTGTTGAACACAATGCATTGATCTTGAAATTACATGAAACCATGGAATCACCATACGCAATCGATGAATTTGACACTTATTTCTGCAGCAATATGTGCAAGTTTTCTGGTTATAGTATAGATTTTGGATGGGGGAAGCCAGAAAGAGTGTGTGCACCAATGGGTCCATTCAAGAATTTCTTCATATTGAGTGCTGATCAAAGTGTGGATGGTGTTGAAGCTATGGTGACTTTAGAAGAACAACACATGTTGGCATTTGAATTTGATGAAGAGCTACTGGAATTTGCTTCTCCAATTTCAAGTTTCTAAAGGAGTGCTTGAAATGTTGAAGCCTCACATATTTGTTCATCAACAAGGCCTTCCAAGTTCTATTATTAGTATTGTTAATTTCAAATTTAAAACCACTTGTAATTCTACGTTACTCTTCCTTTCTTTCTTTGGTTTCTTTTCTCTTCTTTGTTTTTCCAATTCCTGTAATTATTGTAATAAAGGAATTCAAGTTATGTGTTAATGCATTGTTCTCACCAACCAGAAAGCCCCTAGCTATCCAATAAAAAATAAATATTACTTTTAAAATTCCCTTAAATTTAGTGAATGCAACACTTAGAATCAAATTTGCCCTTTGAAGGACCGATCAATAGCAAATTACGCAAGAGTTTAAGTACTATACATTGTAAGTGTAAGCAATTTTTACATTATCAGCTCATCTTTACCTGTTACAACACGTAATATCTTCTTTTTTTTTTCAAGATTTTAAATCCACATTTTTTAAGAGATGCAGATTATGTTTTCATCAACATTTCTCCTTCCCTATTTCCTCATTCCCGAGCTCCTAGCTTTCCACTACTAAAGGTAAATACAAAATAAAGTCCCATGGGAGGACGAAGAAGATTTTATTCCTGGAGAAGCAATTCAATTAAAAAAAAAAAACCCTTTCATATTGAGAAGCAATTCAATAAAATAAAAAAATAAAAAATAAAAAACTGTTTCATATTGATAAAAACACGACGAGATTTTCCTATATAAAATGATTCTTCGAATACCCGAAATAGAGTATTCATAGAAAATATGTACTACTCCCTTCGTCTCAATTTATATGTCACTTTTCATTTTTTAAAAGTTAAGTTGACTAATTTTTGAAGTCAAATTACTTTAGATCACTCAATATTCTAAAATTAAAATTTAGATATTCAAAAATAATATGATAAGTACTATAAGTTGCGATTCTTTCCATGTCAATATTGGTTTCGCATTGTTTGCATCTATGAGAAATGAAAAGTGCCACATAAATTATGACAACATGAGTATTTGATAGAATCCACATTCCTACACCATAGATTATAGAATCGGGAGCTGCAATTTGGTTTTAAGGGATATCAAACAAGGGTAACTTATCTGAACAATTATAGTTTCTAGACTTCTAACCAACTGTAGCTACTGTTTTTGTAATTACAATTCGTAGCTCTAGTTTGCCAAAAAATACAGCAAACCAAATTCATATATAGATATATATATATATATAGTCAGCCAATATACATAAACCTTATAGCTACGATTTGTAATATAATTAAGGTGTCGTTATTAAACGTCAATACCTCTTCTTATATGTTAGCTACACCACGCAAAAATTTCATAAAACAAATTAAAGAGGCTTTGCAGATTGTGAAATTGAACCAATTGTGTTTCAGGCCCATAATATCAACCACATGTGGCCCATTAGCTAAATCCAAATAGGCCCAATTAATTCCTCTACACTACTCACATTTCACCACCAAACCAAATATCCCAAAACCCTAAACCCTGTTACTATATTCTTGTAGCTTCTCTTCCATCACACCACCCTATCTATATAAATAGTATTCTCATTTCTGTTAAAACCCTAGACAGAGCAACCTTAAACCCTATTCACTTCCCCCCTCCCTCCCCAAAGCAGCCATGACTGACGTTGAGCTCTCTCGCTCAGAGAAGAAGAAAAAGAAATCCAAATCAACCAAAAATGACGACCTGGAAACCCAAACAACACTTTCCACCCCAACCAAGAAAGAACCAAATCAAGATAATACTGATGATTATCTCATTAAACCCCAAAGCTACACACCCACCATTGACACTTCACAATGGCCTATTCTCTTGAAAAACTATGATCGTCTTAATGTCCGTACAGGTCATTACACTCCACTCCCATCTGGTTTTTCGCCATTGAAACGTCCACTTGCTGAATATATAAGGTATGGTATTCTTAATCTTGATAAACCTGCTAACCCATCATCACATGAAGTTGTTGCTTGGATTAAAAGGATACTTCGGGTTGAAAAAACGGGTCATAGTGGTACTTTGGATCCTAAAGTTACTGGTAATTTGATTGTTTGTATTGATAGAGCTACCCGTTTGGTTAAATCCCAACAGGGTGCTGGTAAAGAATATGTTTGTGTTGCTAGGTTGCATTCTGATGTACCTGATGTTGCTAAGGTTGCTAGAGCACTTGAAGCACTTACTGGTGCTGTTTTTCAAAGACCACCTTTGATTTCTGCTGTCAAAAGACAACTTAGGATTAGGACAATTTATGAGAGTAAGTTGCTTGAGTATGATGCTGATAGGCATTTGGTTGTTTTTTGGATATCGTGTGAGGCGGGGACTTATGTTAGGACGCTATGCGTTCATCTTGGTTTGTTGTTGGGTGTCGGTGGACATATGCAGGAGTTGAGGAGGGTTAGGTCTGGGATTTTGGGTGAGAAGAATAATATGGTTACTATGCATGATGTGATGGATGCACAATGGATGTATGATAACTATAGGGATGAGACTTATTTGAGGAGGGTGATTATGCCATTGGAGGTTGTTTTGACTAGTTATAAGAGGTTGGTCGTTAAGGATTCCGCGGTTAATGCTATTTGTTACGGTGCCAAGTTGATGATTCCCGGGCTTTTGAGGTTTGAGAATGATGTTGAGGTTGGAGAGGAGGTTGTGCTGATGACTACTAAAGGGGAGGCTATCGCGTTGGGGATTGCGGAAATGACTACTGCTGTTATGGCTACTTGTGATCATGGTGTGGTTGCGAAGATTAAGAGAGTTGTGATGGATAGGGATACTTATCCTAGGAAATGGGGTTTAGGGCCAAGGGCTTCGATGAAGAAAAAGTTGGTTGCTGAAGGGAAGTTGGATAAACATGGGAAGCCAAATGAGAAAACTCCGTCTGAGTGGATGAGAAATGTTGTTTTACCCACAGGTGGGGACGCTATGGTTGCTGGTCATGCTGCTGCTAGTGCGAAACCCGAATCTGATGCAGTGGCTGCTGATGGTGAGGTTGAGAAGAAAAAGAAGAAGAAACATAAGGAAGATGAGGAGGAGGAGGGTAACAAGCGAAAATTGGATGACATGGATGTATCCCCTGTACCCAGTGCTTTGAAGAAACCAAAGGTAGAGATAGTCGAGGAAGCGCTGGGAACTGAAGAGAAGAAAGAAAAGAAGAAGAAAAAGAAGAAAGAAGCTGATGAAGCTGCAACCCCTGATGTAGAGTCGGTGAAAAAGGAAAAGAAAAAGGACAAAGAGAGTACTGATGCTGCATTGTCAGATGAGGATAAGTCTGAGAAAAAGAAAAAGAAGAAGAAGAAAGATAAAGAATCAGAGAATGGTGATGTTGCTGTTGGAAGTGGTGATGAAGGAAGTAAAAGCAGCAAGAAGAAGGAGAAGAAGAAAAAGAAGAATAAAGACGCACAAGAGGATTAGATGTGAAGGTCTTGGCCCCCGTCCTCCTATGTATGTTAAAATGCATGTCGTGTAGTTGTTCAAAATTTTGTCATTTATTTACTTGTTTTGGCAGGAGTTTGTTTCAGCTGGAGTTCCTGATCATAGACGTGCTTATTAGTTTTATCTTTTTATTTATTAAGACTTGAGTATTGCAATCCACAAGGCTTTTTTCAATCTTAACTTTTGAGATGTTATCTATAGATTCTTATGATCTGCTTTTGTATTTCATTGCTCTGTAGATGTCAATAGCTGAATCACAACTATTCAGCAGCTTGACTGCGTTTGTTTGAAGCTGTCTGATGTGCAAGTAAAATATATAGTTCTTGGAGCAGGATGTTTTCAAGGTGGTAGAATGATTTTGGCCTCTGTTTAGCACTTCTATCTCAGAAGGGCTGTTTGAGTGTTAAACTATTATCCTTTATTGAATCAATATACTTTAAATTTCAAAATGTGTGAGTGTTTGGCATAATACTCAATAGTTTTGGATCAAGATTTGGATATTTTGACAAGGAAAACAGATATTGGTGATGATATATTAGATTTATCTGTATGGGCAATGTTCATTGGTTAAGTTATGGCCTGTATGGTGGTTTCAATTTTCCTTTCTGTGGTTGGTTTTGCTGTTTCCATTTCTCATAAAAAATATGGTTAATTGAGGATTTCAACTTCAATCAAGTCTTGTAAATCTGAAAGTTATGTTGCATAATTCTTTTTATCATCAGCATTAGAACTAAGTTTGCTCTTTGATAGTCACAGCCGATACGGTTTTCTTATATGCAACTTTTGGTATAATTTTCATGAGGCCTTGATGAGTAGAATTATTCTTGTCCTTCCAATATTATTCATATACAAAGTGTTCCTTAAGAGTTTTTTATAATGTGAAAACACTGTTGGTGAAATTTCAATGTTCTATGTGACTGGCCATGTAAAACAGAGACTGAACGAGGAAGTTGCCTGAGTTTTAAGAGTGTATGTATGTCGTTGGCAAAAGCAAAGAGAAGAAACTAGGCGTTCTTGTTCTGTCAAACTTCTAGTCCATATTTTGGCAAAAAGATAATGGCGGCTTTTCAGTCTGTTTCTACGAGGAGCATAGTCACGCTATTCAACATGAAAGCTGGGTTGGACCAAAAAGTGCGTCAGTTTTTGTGAAGTAGGAGGACTTTGTTCGTTCCAAGTGATATCTGAAGCACGTGACTTATCCCTCTCTAAAGCTAAGGGACCACTTGCTTTATTTTCTCTATTTTTCACCACTGGTTTTGTGTTTAATTCATAGAAATTCTTGACCTCTCAAGAAAAAGTTGAAGAGAAGTTTTTGATAGTCACTTTGTAATATGTGGATAAATGTTCTCGTAGAATTTTGCTCCAATTTTGACTTAAGGTATTATAGGAGAAGATTGTTTTATTCGGTAATGGATGCTCATGCATTATGCAAGCCTCATTAAACAGAGAGAGTTGTGAGGGTAGTTAGAGACTACACCTTCTAAGCTTTATTTTCTAAATCCACCATTTATCTTACTAAAAGAACTTGTGAGTTTAAAGAAATAATATATCATGTCACCTTAAGAAAGCTATCACATGTTCTCAAGTCCTAATGTGCTTGTATCGTATGCCTCAGGAGATAATTCAGAGACCTTTGTTGTGTGTAAAGCAAACCAAGAAACAGAAAGAAAACTGTCACTCAGTCTGGAAGAGTGGCAACTGTTTTTATATTCCACTACGGACTGCTATTCTGGATGTGTTCTAACAAGAGGAAAAGCATAAACGGTGAAGACTGCTTACAAAAATTTGACTGTTTTACATTATTAGCTAAATGTAAAGAATGGACCTAACTCAACCGCAAAAATTAGCTAATGAGATGAGAATTGTCAATGACCAATTAATATAAGGTAACAATAACTCATTCCCTCAACCATTGTATTAGGAGCAAGACAAGGGGATGGGGACACACATGAAGGTGCTCGGATTATTGACAACTATATGAACTGAAATTGAGGGTGCTAATGCAAGTATATAAAGACAAAATAGCTTTTATCCAAATAGCTTTTATCAGTAGGTCCATAATTCGAGCTAATTGACTTTAAACTTTACCCAAAATGGCCAATTTACATAGTCGCAGAGGCAACACGAAATGCATACTGCTGTGAGGATTGCAGCATTAGCCCTAGACAAATGTAATTTAGGGTATGACAAATCAAGACTGGGACTCCTATGCAGTAGCAAAAACCCCTTAGACTTTTAATAGCTAAAGCGAGTTCATCACCTGTGGTAATAAAGGAAGGGAGGCACATGTGGTGGCAAGTATGCAATTTACCTCATTTCTTAAAATTTCAATTGCATCCACAACAAAGCTAGCATTGCTTTCGTGGAGTAGCAATGCTTTCCACAAAGAAAGAAGAAAGACGGACGATTTAACACAAAATGTGGCATGTTAAACCAAATCCATCATCATCACATTCATAGAACTCATACTCATTTTTGCATTCTTGTAATACAAATCTACTATTAAAGACAAGAAAATAATCAAAGAACTCATACAAAGCTTCACATGCCACTGCATTTCAGTTCCTCAGAGGTAAGCCAGTCTTTGGTAGCGGTCAAGTCGGGCAGCACAGTGGCACCATCTTTCTTCCAATTGACAGCATCAGCAGTCTTGAACCTGTCCAACAATAAAGCATGCATCCCAACACTTCTCGCGGGTAAGTAGTCTTTCCTGAAGCTATCTCCAATGTGCAATACTTCTTCAGGTGCTACATTTCCCGCTTTCTTCAAGGCAATCTCATATATCCTTGGATCCGGTTTTTCTACACCTTCAAGACCGGAGAATACACCAAAGTCCCACTCAGATCCCTGATTTTAGTGTCACGCAAAAAGGGGTTCACAACTACTTCATGATTTTCAGTATTGTAGAAAATAGAAATGAGAACCATGTGTATCTACCTGATTCAAGCCTAATGCAGGAAGAATTACATCCCGATACCGATACTCAGCATTGCTGACCAGACCAACCGTAACGCCGCTCTCACGGAGCCATCGGAGGAACGGTTTAGCATCAGGAAATATGCTATAAGGTGCAGAAGAACCAAAAGTAGCATATATGCGTCTAAATATCTTCTCAAATGTCTCCTCATCATATTCATAACCTGCCTGTCAAAAGAAAGGATACTTTATATCGGTAGAGAGACAAAATAACTGTTCTATAAATTGAACAAATGGCTTCTGAGATTACCTATAAAACTACTGACAAGCAAATATGTTAAGATAATGTCATGCACAATACCTGAACAAAGGAATCTCTGACACAAGTCTTCCACCACACAATGTTAGGAATCTTTTCATGAAATCCAAAACATGGATGCTTCTTTGCCATTTCTGTATAGGCTAGTTTAAAACCCTCATGAACCCGTTTATAGTCAGGACATTGCTGCCCAGCAGCTTTGGCTGCCATGCAATAATAGTCACCCAGCTCTCCTTTGTAAGCAATGAGTGTGCCGGTAACATCAACTGTGATGCAGCGTAACTTCGTTAAGATAGACATTGTAAATGATTGTACAGAAAACTCGACTCCTTTGTGTTATTATTTCACAGTCCTGCATTGTAATTTTCATCAATTATGTCATATACATCAGTAATTCAGTAACAAGCATTTATCGGATAAAGAGCTATTTACAAATTTTACAACTATGGTAGCCCCAAATATACGCTTCATTCCACAATATAACATGTCCATTTCCGAAAAAGCATGTTAATTAGGATAAAAGTTGACTTTAGGTAGTCCTCAGATCAGAACACAACAGTAAAAGTAGAACTAGAGGAATCCACTTAACGGGAGTTCATTATCCCAAACAAACATCAAAATAGACACCACTTTTTCTCAAATGAATTTCATGAGCAAGTAGAGACCTCTGCTATTAAGATGTTCACATGCTCAAGAATTGTAATTGGAAGGGATGTAATTCTTATATTCTCTAAGCATATTACTAATTCCATATTGCGGTGATTGTGAAGAGCTCTTCTGAGGGGAAAATTCACTGTGAAACTGAGATCACTCTTCAAATATCAAAGTATAACGCCATGTCAAGTACAACGTATGAAACCAGCAACTCTTCAACGTATAAAGGAAAGGAGCCTTGTAACTGGATCCAGAGAACAACATAACCGGAATCACTTGCTTAAGAAATGATACAATACCTTGTGTTAATTAAAAGAGGTTGGTTCTATTCCACGCAAACAGAAAGCCTTTTAGGAGCTGGTGCCTACAGCTCAGCGAAGTAAACCTAACAAATACTTGAAGGAGAGAGAGGTCCTATAAGTGTTTAGAACAACAATGGAAGCCACATCAATCTTGCATTTTTTCTTTGGTTAAGCTATCATCTTAGTTCTGCATGTATGATGGATGTTTCCTGTAACCTTATCATAACAACCATATCTAAGAGAACCAAGGTGGCAGCGGCGATATTTCAAGACATTAAATAAGATGGCCGAGAAATCTACCATATAGGCAGTCTCCAAGCTAAACTTTATACTTTTAAATAAAGCTATGTTACATGGACTTTCAATTGCTTTGACATACCTAGACTGAAAACTTGGTGTTAGTCCATCCAGATCCTTCAAGATAAAACTTGCTAACTTGGATTGGCTAAACGGATACTTACTGACACATGTACCAAATATATCAATACCTGAATCCAGGTAACATAGGACTGAAAATTATCATATATACACACAAGAAAACAAGAATATCTCCTAAAAGGGCAGGAAAATCGAAACAATCCTGGAATTTGTAGCCTTGACTCAAATGAATGAGCTCGCGCAGACATGGTATGAGCAGAAGGAACCAATCGACCAATTGTAGGTTGATCCAAGATCCAAGCGGTAACCTTATGCATAGAATCCATGAACCTGAAGGCTACTGTACAACCCTTGGTTTCGTATAAGATTTCACATTCCCCAGAAAATAAATGCCAGAGGATAAGCTAATGAAAATATAATATTCTGACCTCAGGAAGTTGCAAAATCGCTTAACGACTTATAATAAATCCTAAAATCTGTTACTTCAGATTATAAATACCATAATTGATTATCCCCTGTTCTACCACTTCTTGGTTTTTTTTAAGTACCAAGGGGCAAAATCTGATGCCTTCCACTACTAATCATGGACAACTATTTCAAAAATATTTGTTTAAAATAACAATCACATTAGCTGTGACAGTGATTTCAGAAGATATAAAACACTAAACATCTCTATTGATGTGCCACTAAACATCTACTCGGCATTAAAACTTATTCAAAGACAGATTAACCCCACAAAAAGTTTGCACCTTTATTAGACATAAACCTGCAAAGTTTTTCAGGCTTATAAACCCTGCACTTCAGTAAACCAGGCCAAACATCTCCATACCATAGGTCAGTTTAACATAAAAAAATTTAAGAGGACTAATGAACTGCATTAACCTTATCAGTCCCAAACTACTAGTGATCAGCTGATTGAAATCCCCTTGGATGGGAATGATACATCATATGATGAATAACACCATCAGTTTAGCACATAAAACAAGTATAAAACTTTCTTGTCAAAACAAACTTGTCAAATAGTTGACTAATGATAAACCACACGCAAGAGCAGAAAACACTTCATCCACACCACTTCAATTATAAATTCTGAAACATCACAAGTCAATATTAAAATATTAAAAAAAATAAAAATAAAAAAAGGTAATGAGATCGTCTTCATATATTTCCTCATTCTTTTCTATAAGTGGGGTTCAGCCAAAATGGTAACACTAAAAAAAAAAGTAAAAGAGCTGCTAAGGCATTATAAAAAATACAAACTTTAGAACAAGAAAACAATCAGCAGCAAATAATAATCAAAGAAGAAGACTAACATTTCATTTTTCAAGTTGACCACATACATGCACAAAATCAGAAGAAATGCAGGCTTCTAAATCAAACTATGGCTTCATTATTTACACAAAAAAGATCAAATTTTTACACAAGAAATGAGACAAAAGATGGATTTAAAGCATACCCAGAAGCTCAAAATGGATGAGAAAGAGAATGGCTTCAACAAAATTGCTATCTTTTCCAAGTAAAGTTAGATTCTTGCAGCAGTATATGTATATTCAATTCATGAGAGATGAATTTAAAAGCCAAATTAAGCTTCTTTCCCAGATACAATTAAAATGCATTTTCTACTTTGTGCCAGTTTTATAATTACCTTTAAAATAATATTTGCACCAAAGCCCTTTAAGTGTACTCTTTTTCCTTTTGGACCTTGTATAATTTTTTTTTCATTATTTCTTTGCCTTTTCCGTGGTCTATCGCAAAAGTGTTGGCACAAACTTTTCATAGCTGCCTATCATATAAAAATATAAAACGTGCATTAGACTATCAATTTAGTATACTATCATGTCGTTTGATTGGTCTTTTAATTGAGTTAATTAATATATAAAAATTAGTATAATATAGTACATTGGTATTTTAAGAAAAAATAGTTTTCATATAAATTCACCATAGCCAAAATGTTGGAGATTAGCCTTTGCTTTTCTTCTTACATAATACTCAGATTAATTAATAAGGAAATTTATATTTTATGCTATGGAGGTAGAAGATGAAATAAGAATATGTATACTAAGTAATACCTGAATTAAAATAATAAATGACAAAACTTAATCCTTTATAATAGTGAACAAACATTTTTTTTTTCTAAAAAAATCATAAATTATACATCATATACTAATTACTAGTATTAAATTAAATGTCCTATAAAAAAAATCCATACATTACTAATCTCTACATAACTATTTTTTACACAATAATGAATTAATTATTATTTTTATTACGTCCTACATAACTTGTATTTAACCTTACAACCCCTGTGTCTTATCTTGCATTTTGTGGTAATAACTAGTTAAGTATTGAAGTCTACAACTTCTTGAAAATGATGTTTACTAAAAGTAATATTCAAAAAGTGAATGGCACGTTTGCAAATTTTCCCGACAAACGAAGCAAAAGAAAACCATGGACGGAGTCCTTTAGTAGCATCTTGTTTCAGATATAGTAAATCTCCAACCCTTAACCACTCTCACACACTAGTAATTAATTCCTTTTTAACGCTAGTGATCAAATTTACTTGTCGTGCACTTCAATTATTTATTGGACTTTTGTTGTACATATGATAAAATATTTGTTATTTATTTGTTTCAAAATAAAAAAGGGGATTTTCCATAAATATACACTTCAAGTCAGTGGCGGATTCAAAATTTTCATTCAGGGTGTTCGGAAAAACAACTAGACCACTTGACCCATCCTTTTGCATTTGTTCAGGATGTTAAAAAGTTAATATATGTACATAAACACAAAAAAATTATCCTAAACATACACTGTAATTTTTTACTCAGAGTGTTCGGATGAACACCCTGGCCATGACTAAATCCGCCCGGCCTCCAACTCCAATATAATACATTGCACCTATTTAGTACTATATTTTTAGTTACACTTGGCATAACTAACCTTTTTTTATTCACCATCTGTGTTTATATATTCGGGATATATCTTAGTCATTACTATACATAATGTATTATACAATATTATCAAACTTACAAAAAATGGGTTTTTGTCTCCTTCTACTCACAAAAATGGGTTAAAAATTACAAATTATCTGAAATCTTCATAGAGTACCTTCAAGTGTTAACCAGAACTTCAAGATAAACATCCCAAAGAGCCCCAATCATCAGATTTGTCAAAAAAAACTAAAAAAAAATCACAAAATTCATTTGTGACTATTCAAGCTATTAAAACTCCAACAATAAAGTTTTAATTTTTCACTTTAACTCATTCAATAATGTTTAAATATGTGATGATAAACATGAATATCACTTTCAAACAGTTTCTAGCATAAAAAATGAAAATCATAATCACAAATTAAGAAAATATTTTTTCCTAAGTATTTCAAATTATATACAAATTAGGCTAAATAGGGTGATTGAAAATAAGGGCTAATTTTTATTATAAGTTTGGACCAAGAAATATAGAGGATAAAAATCTCAAAGAATAATCAATTTTTATATTTGAAAATATATGAATTTTAGCTTTTTTTTAATTTTATCTTTATTGATGAGTGTTTATGACCAAACAAATATTAGACCATAATTATAAGTCAGAAATTCTTTTTTCTTTCTTAAATACTATGTTGAATCAAATTATGTCATTAAAATGAAGGGGGTACTTTTTATCATTACGCGTACTGACTATTTAATAACTTTATATATCGTGATTTAAGTAAATAAAACAAAATAAACAGTAGTATTATTCTGTCTCTATAAATTTTCTTATTTCTGTATAATTCGGGCCCCTAGTAGAAAAGAAATAAACACTTTTAGATTATATGATCTTAAATACTCCTATATCATATTTTTTTTGCAATTATAAAACTTTTAATATGTAATCCTAAATAACCAAACATATTTATGTTATTATAAAAAATATCATTAAAGATAAACTAAATTTTAAATTAAACACATTGCAGATTTAGAAAATTATCATCTTATTGGAAAGGACTAACAAATATAGAGCTACATAAAATAGAAAGAGGGAATATTCCTTTACCATGTGTGTCGATTTGCAGCGAGCCAGCTACGTGTCGAATTAATATAGACTCATCCCATATTTAACAATAAAATATTTTTTGAATATGCCTTCCTACTAATTCTTTTTTGTTTCCTATTCAATATTTGGTATTGATATTGGGACTCCGCCTTATTTAAATTTGTGTCACAAAACTTAATTAAGACGGAAGCGCTTTTTAAGATAATTTCTTTCATAGCTAAAATTCAAACTCAAAATTTTTAATTAAGAATCGAAAAATCATATTCATTTTACACCAACTGCCCTCTAATTAACCATAAGAGGAATTAATTTTTTTTTTTTTTTATCCTTTTCAAAGCTACTTTTGTAGATGCAGTTAGTCAGAGAATAATCAAAGAAGGGAAGATAAATGTTGTTTTGATGCTTTCACAATATCTTGGCGTTTTCCAAAATTAGTTATGTTTTTTATTGGGAGTGAAATTTCACATTTTAGTGAGGTGAGATGAAAGAGGAAGTTTATTTTGGCTTCTATTTTCGGTTTAGGTAATGGAGTAATTTGGGCCACTCATTGAAAGTTAATAAAGTTTGGATTTCTGGTTTAGAAATTGGATTTAAATGGATTAATTTGAATTTGATTATTAGAATTCTTTTATTGGATTTTGATTGATTATACTATTTCTGTTTTTTTTTTAAATATGTTGATTTAACTTTTTGCTGATTTTTCAAAATTGTCTTGGATTGTTTATTTAAAGACAACTTTATAAGCTGATATCAACTATCTTGTTTGTGGTTTAATGAGTGATCATCTCCCTAATGAGTGCTTTTTAGTGTTAATGCTACTAACTAAGTTTCTTTTTCATTTAGATCAATATATTCACATTTAGATTTGACTGATTTTCGAAGCATAAATTTGGATTTATGTTGTTAAATCAAATAACCATTTTTTTTGCGCGGATTTTGCCTCTCAAATTGTTGGTCTTTAATTTTTTCCCTTCGCCTGAAATTCATGGGTTCCGGATTCAAACCCCGCTCAGCCAAAAAAGTTTTAAAAAAAAATCACAAGACAGAGTTTTGGGGTTTGCCTTATGCATGATGGCAAACTCTGCTTAATAAGTAGAATTTGCACTTTAAGGCAAACTCTGTGTTATAAAGTAACAAGCTCTGCTTGCCTTAGCCCTTAAGGTAGAGTTTTGCAAGTAAATTCTGCCTTGCGATTCTTTTAAAAAAATTTGACTGAGCGAAGGTTCAAATTCAAAACCCATAGATTTTTAGAAGAAGGGCAAAAATTAAGAATAAACAATTTGAGGGGCAAAAAATAAAGACCACCGCCGAATAAGGACAATCGTGCAAATTGCCCATAATACATCGTTTATCTTGTGAAAACCAAACTCGTCGGCCTCGAATTTGATTTCCAAATTATATATGAGCTTTTTTTCAAGTTCGTTTTGAATTTCATATTTTTAAATGGTTTGTTAAAGTTAATAATAAAGTCCAATTTATCATACGTACTTCACATTACATGTGATAAAACAAGGGGCTCTTTTATCAGAAATCAAAAAGAAATTTAAGAGAACTTAAATACGAAATATCTTTCTGTAATATTCCGTTTTCAAAATTTACAAACCTAACTCATTCAAGTTTGCTTTCAATTTTTCCACCTACTATATAGAAATGTGGGTTTTGGGGCAGTTCGTCGTCTGTCATATGCAAAATTATTAGGAAACAAAAAGACAGTGGGTCAGGGGTTATCAGGACACGTGCTGGTACAGTACAATTTTTTTAAGAAAATGAACAAATTACCTCTGCAATTTCCTTTGTACAGTTTCTATTACCTTTGGTACAACAGAATAGAGCTGTTCAGTCATTTGCTTGCTTAGGAAGGCTGTTCCATCTGCTTTATTATTTGGACATTGACAATTATAACAAAAGTCTACCCTCTGATAATGTAACCATTACGTGCTCGAGACAATCATTTCACGTGGGGCCTACTGCCCAACTATTTTATATCTTTATTGCACTTTTTAGGTTGTCTTGGATTTACATTAATAGCTTACATGAAGTAATGTGTTTTGCTACTTGTGTAGCTTCTACATGTACTCTAAAATAAATACTACACAATTGTTATATAATTAAAAAAGTATTAATTTTTTTCTTAATTTAATTTATTTAGATAAGTGTATTTTTATATAATTTAGAAATCGTATTAAATAAATGCTATTAAATTAAAAATAATTTCATAAAAATATTTTTTATTTTTTAGGGGTGAGTAAATTTTTTAACAAAAATTTGCCCAAACTAAAAACACCATATAATATGGACGGGAAGGAATATTAACATGATTTATGTAGAATTCGAAGTGCCATTTTTGTGGGGTTTTCTTATGATTAAGCTGTTTAATACATATTAAGATTTAAGAAAATGATGTTTGTTTACTGATTATAATATTTATATTTTAAAAAATCTTAAAATGCGTTTTAAATTAACCTTGAGTAGAATTATTTTTCAATGACTTAATTTTCAATTACAAAAATCAAATAACTAAAATAATTTTGATTAACTGAGATTATTATTCAGTTACATGGCTATTGTATTCCATTGTTATGTTTAGATATGAAGTATATTCGACTTTCTAGGATAAACCACACGCAAGAGCAGAAAACACTTCATCCACACCACTACAATTATAAATTCTGAAACATCACAAGTCAATATTAAAATATTAAAAAAAAAAGGTAATGAGATCGTCTTCATATATTTCCTCATTCTTTTCTATAAGTGGGGTTCAGCCAAAATGGTAACACTAAAAAAAAAAGTAAAAGAGCTGCTAAGGCATTATATAAAAAATACAACTTTAGAACAAAGAAAACAATCAGCAGCAAATGATAATCAAACAAGAAGACTAACATTTCATTTTTCAAGTTGACCACATACATGCACAAAATCAGAAGAAATGCAGGCTTCTAAATCAAACTATGGCTTCATTTTTTACACAAAAAAGATCAAATTTTTACACAAGAAATGAGACAAAAGATGGATTTAAAGCATACCCAGAAGCTCAAAGTGGATGAGAAAGAGAATGGCTTCAACAAAATTGCTATCTTTTCCAAGTAAAGTAAGATTCTTGAAGCAGTATATGTATATTCAATTCATGAGAGATGAATTTAAAAAGCCAAATTAAGCTTCTTTCCCAGATACAATTAAAATGCATTTCTACTTTGTGCCAGTTTTATAATTACCTTTAAAATAATATTTGCAACAAAGCCCTTTAAGTTTACCCTTTTTCCTTTTGGACCTTGTATAATTTTTTTCATCAGTTCTTTGCTTTTTCCGTGGTCTATCGCAAAAGTGTTGGCACAAACTTTTCATAGCTGCCTATCATATAAAAATAATCAACTTATAAAACGTGCATTAGACTATCAATTTAGTATACTATCATGTCGTTTGATTGGTCTTTTAATTGAGTTAATTAATATATAAAAATTAGTATAATATAGTACATTGGTATTTTAAGAAAAAATAGTTTTTCATATAAATTCACCATAGCCAAAATGTTGGAGATTAGCCTTTGCTTTTCTTCTTACATAATACTCGGATTAATTAATAAGGAAATTTATATTTTACGCTATGGAGGTAGAATATGAAATAAGAATATGTATACTAAGTAATACCTGAATTAAAATAATAAATGACAAAACTTAATCCTTTATAATAGTGAACAAACATTTTTTTTTTGCTAAAAAAATCATAAATTATACATTATATACTAATTACTAGTATTAAATTAAATGTCCAATAAAAAAAATTCATACATTACTAATCTCTACATAACTATTTTTTACACAATAATGAATTAAGTATTATTTTTATTACGTCCTACATAACTTGTATTTAACCTTACAACCCCTGTGTCTTATCTTGCATTTTGTGGTAATAACTAGTTAAGTATTGAAGTCTACAATTTCTTGAAAATGATGTTTACTAAAAGTAATATTCAAAAAGTGAATGGCACGTTTGCAAATTTTCCCGACAAACGAAGCAAAAGAAAACCATGGACGGAGTCCTTTTCCAGTGGACTTTGCATCAACTAAACCCTTTAGTAGCATCTTGTTTCAGATAATAGTAAATCTTCAACCCTTAACCACTTTCACGCACTAGTAATTAATTCTTTTTTAACGCTAGTGATCAAATTACCTTGTCGTGCACTTCAATTAATTTATTGGACTTTTGTTGTACATATGATAAAATATTTGTTATTTATTTGTTTCAAAATAAAAAAGGGGATTTTCCATAAATATACATTTCAAGTCAGTGGCGGATTCAGAATTTTCACTCAGGGTTCAGGATGTTCAAAAGCTAATATATATATATATGAATACAGAAAATTTATCCTAAATATACACTGTAATTTTTTACCCAGAGTGTTCGGGTGAACACCCTGGCCATGACTAAATCCGCCCGGCCTCCAACTCCAATATAATACATTGCACCTATTTAGTACTATATTTTTAGTTTACACTTGGCATAACTAACCTTTTTTAATTCACCATCTGTGTTTATATATTCGGGGTATAATATTAGTCATTACTATACATAATTGTTTACCCTGAATTCGGGTAATTTAAATTTATAGGTGGGTATAGGATATGTGTTTTGTTCTTGATGTGTACTAGACAAAGAAAACAAAATATTTGAAGGTTAGCGATATAAAGGTTTGTGAGCAATGTATGATACTTGATAGATGAAATGCACTAATCACAATAACAGGCGACCTTGGCCGAATTAAATGATGAAAGAATTAGTATATAAGAGTTCCTCTATTACAAATGTTCTTGGAAAGTAAGAAGAGCCCAACCCCCTTAGGGGAGGTGGATATGCCCTATTTATAGCAGTGAGCCCATGTGCCTCATACAACATAAATCAATAAAATAGCAATAAAAAGGACAGCCCCTGCACGGATTTGGTGGGATTGGACTGACGGCGCCGTCTGACACACGCATAGTTGGTGGCCGACCATGACGTGACACTACTGGTGCGCTTCAGCAACGGTCATAACGGACCAACGGATACACGGGCAAACGGTTGTCCGGTTCAACGGTGATGAACCCTCGGGAAGAGTCCCCGAACCATCGGTGGCATAGAAACCGGGCCAAAGGGCGCCTCTGCTCAGCTTCGATTAAAGCGCTTATCCGGGAAGGTGTGACGCCCCTCGTGCGAACTCCCGACCCTTTTCTTCCTCCGATCCATAGTTTCTTCGGAGACTCATATCCGATTTTCACCGTATACAGATAGCCCCCACACTTCCCGGGCCAACGATCCATCGGAGTAACGGGAAGTGAATGAATCATACAACCGACCTCCCGGATGGCCTATTCTTATCTCCTTATTTTGGCGGGAATAGTTGCGTCACGCCTTTTCCTTCGACGGCCACGTGTCCTGCTCCGGATGGTCCGCTCCTGCCAACCGCCTTTTGCACGTCGTTTCGGGTCGCTTCGCATTAATGATGGGGCACGAGACGATCCCCGATTGGCCCTCCTCGATAACCGTTCCCCTCCTTATGCCTATATAAAGCCCCTCATCTCCTCATTTTTTCACTTTTACGATCTTCTCTTTCGTTTCTTCTCTCTTCTGTGTTCTACCTTCATCCTTTCTACAGCAAATCTACTACCAAATCTTCGCTTATTTTTACGTGAAAGGGAGATTAATTTTGTCACCATTCTCGCCAATTGCCTTTTGCTCCAGTTGCTCTTCAAATCACCGTTTCCTTCGTTTCCTTTGCATTATCTTCCGAAATTCCCTTCCCTTCATTCCTACAATATGTCTGAAACCACTTCTCCCGAAATTCCCTCGGTTTCATCCCCGAGGGCCGAGACTGTGTCTCCGACTAAACAAAGGAGTAACCCCGAGACTCCGGCCTCAGATATTATACCGGCCAAATTTAACTTCAATAAAGACCTCGAGGTGGAAAAACCCTCTGCCGTCTCAGACCGGGGATACGACGTGAGGCGATATCCTTCTTCCATAACCGAGGATAAGCTTGACATAGTCCGGGCAGACTGCGGGTGGAACACACGCCCAGTGAGGGTTTTTGCACCCGGGCCGAACGAATCCATTACCGACCACCGGGAAGGGTTCTTGTACGTGTACTCTTATCCCTTTACCCTTAAACTCGACCCCCCGATTGATCCGGTCATACTGGATATGTGCTGGACCTATGGTGTGACTTTGGCACAGATCGGCCCAATCGTTTGGAGGGTCGTTGCTTGCCTCCGGCTGCTGGCCAACAGAGCCGAGAAGGAATTCTCGCTGGGCCACCTAATACACCTGTATTCTCTGAGAATATTCCGGGGCGGTGTCATAAAACTAACCAAGCGTAGCCAGAACCCGTTCTTCTCGAAGATGGACGAAGACCGGGACAGGGGGTGGCTAGAACGCTATGTCCGGGTAAAAAACGAGGACATAATCCCGGCCGCCCATCTACCTTTTTCGGAGAAGTGGAACGACAAGCGTAAGTTCGATCCTTTGAGCAATCGTCCTTACTTGTTTAGCCATTTTTAGTCTTGTTTCCTTATTGCCCTTTCCTTATTTTTTGCAGCAAACGGATTTGTTCCCCTGGTTATTCGTGATCTGAGTGAATGGGTCACGACACTCCTCGGCCAGCTTCCCTATGAGGACCGAACATGGGCCCATTTGTCACGTGGTTGATGGATTGCTCAAAATCATGGTAACGTTTGACTTTCCTTCGTTTCTGTTGTATCTTTAGCCATTCGCGGTCGTCAATTTTCTCAACCCTGCCTATGCCTTTGTCGTTCAGGTTTGCCGAAGGGCTCGATGGCATCCAAATCGGAGTCGGGGGTCACTTCCCCTGCTCCGGCGTCCACGTTCGACACGGCGGGTTCTTCCCGTGTTCTTGCCGAAGCTGCCAAAAGGAAACAGCCCTCCGAAAAGGGGGAACCGCCCAAACAGAAGAAGGCAAGAAGTGTTGCCCGGCCCCCGAGAGAAGAAGCGGAGCCCGACATCAAGTTCGGAGGGTCGACCCGGCTCCAGTACCCGAGGAGACCGCCTCCGTTCCGCCTTTGCCTTCTGTCAACGAAGGTCTCTTGATTTCCGTTCTTCCTTCAGGTGCGGAAGAAATCCTTTCCCCGGCTCCTCTCCGGTCGGTTGACTTTGTCGACATTTCAGGTGAAACTTCTCCGGAAGATACTCCCCTGCAGAGGAGGAAGGGACCGGGGGAAACGGCTGTCACTGCAGCCGATCAAAGAACTGCCCCAGTTCCGGAGACCGAAGCCCCCATTCACGCTCATCCGTCTCCCGACCATGAACCTGTTTCCACTACGGAGCCTCCGGTCTTTGCCAGAAACATTGAGTCCACACCAAGTTCATCTACCCCGGCTCCGAGGGCTGAAGATTTTGAAGATATGTTTTCAACCACTCCTCCTGCTACCGGTGAAACTGCGGGTTTCGGCCATCTGCCAAATCCTCGGGCCACGAGGCCGGCTAACCGACAGTCAGAATCTGGCTCTAGAGATAACCTGGTGACTATCTTCCCAGCCCCGAGCGTAGAACCAAAAAGGACTAGATCGGCCGTAATCACCGTCCCCGAGGATTGCGGCTTTCTATCGCGCCCGGTGGGAGTAGCAAGCTATTTACGGCCTTTTGTCTCCGACTCGGACAAGCGTAAAATGACCGGGGTCACCTGGCAGTGCCTTATGAACGAAGGCATGCACGCGGGCAGCCGGGTAAGACCCTCAGCCACCCTTATATATCAGCAGGCTTTATGCTCACTTTGTTTGATTCTTCATGTTTGTTTTTCTTGCAGAGTGTGATACTGGTTAATGAGGCCTTCATCCGTGCCCAACACGAGATGGACGATCTTCGAGGCCAACTAGATGCCCAAGGCCCAGAAACGGAGAAATATAAGCATCTTCTCCGAGAAAAAGAGGAAGAGTTGGGTCGGGCGGCTGTCAAGGACGAAAATCGTCCTTTGAAGAGTGAATTGGTCGCCATGACCGATTATAACCGAAGCCTCGAGACTGAGAAGATTGGACTTAGCCGAGACAAAGCCCATTTTTCGTCGAGGCTGGACGAGCTGGAGACCACCGTATCCCAACTCCGGGGGGAACTGGATTTGGTGAAGGACGATGCAGCGGGCCTAGCCGAGAGGAACCGACTACTGGAATCCGACACCGCTCTGTATAAAGAACGTATGAGATTTTTCGAAGGGAAAGCCGAGGAGCGGTCTCGGATATGTGAGGGCTTAAAAGCCGAGCTGGAGGAGGCGGTGAACGCCAACGATGTTCTTAAGGCTGAGCTAGAAGCTGTTGTTCACATGAGGAATATTGTTGTGGCGAACCGGGCCGAGCTGGAGACTAAGTTAGCTAAAGTCGAGGCTGATTTAGAAGAAACCTCGAAAGACGTGGAGGCGGCCGAGGCTCATACTGCCATCGTCGCCGAGTACGAGAAGTGGAAGTCTCGGCGGCTCACCCTCAAAGAAGCCGAGCACGGATTCTCCGATCTTCTGGCCCTGATAAACCAAGCCAAAGGAATGGAGGAGGAGGCAAACCACGCCCTCGGGTCTGATTCAGACGATTCCGAGAGAACCGAGTCCGATCATTCTGCCTCCAGTCATCTAACATAGGATTTTTACTTGGATTTTGCCTTTTGCCTTTGCTGGCTTTTTGACCTTTGACGTGAAAGTGTTCTTTGTAAAAGTACCTTTTGTATATATGAAAGTTGCACTTTTCTTGTTTCTTCATTTGAGTGCTTGTTTTTATTTTGCTTTGAATTATCGGTCTATTTTTCGGACAAGATGACCCGTAGTCATTGATTAATTCTGCCTGTAGGGCCTACTAAGATGTTTTGTGACCTCGGATCTTTCCGTGCCCGTGATAGGCGCCTCTTTAGGATCGGCATTTTTTGTGACCGGTTCGTAATGACCTCGTTGACCTTGTCGAATTTCGACCACAGTGCCCGGTGTAGGGCGTATAAATTGAACAACACCGAAATACGACCAATGCCATGGTCTTTGTATTGTAAATGTTCGTACATATGAGAATTTTTTTTCTTGTATCTTTGCCGTAGCAAACACTAAATGGGACACGATTCATTATGATCGTTTGGTCCTTACATCGAAGGCGATGACCGGTGGCCAGCCTTTGTTTTTGCCGTGGCAAATGCTGAATGGGACACGATTCATTATGATCGTTTGGTCCTTACATCGAAGGCGATGACCGGTGGGAAGCCTTCGTTTTTGCCGTGGCAAATGCTAAGCTTCTTCGTTTCTCTTTATCGTGGCGTGCTTCGATGAGGGTGTTGTGCCCCCACCTAACACTTATCCGAGCTTCGAGGTCGGGTGAGTGTTATCAAGCCCCCACTCGGAAGGTGTGACCTCGTGTGTCCGAGTGCTGGCCCTTCATCTTTGTTGCGTAGCACGCTGTACTTGTTGCCTCATTAAAAACCTCGTCGGAAAACCCATTTCGGGACAAAACCGCACTAAGGAAAAGAGTGCAACACGTGCTTTCAGTCCTAAATTTCTAATTTTGTGTTGTCCTTGATTTCCTGCAAAAGAAAAATACGGTTAACAAAAAGTATGTGGGAAGATCATACCTTAGCAGTAGTATATTTTTAGATGGGCTATGTTCCAGTTGCTGCGCAGGCATTGCCCATCCATGGACTCCACCTGGTATGATCCTTTGCCCGTTACACCGGTTACCCAGTACGGTCCTTCCCAGTTTGGTCCTAGCTTTACCTCGTTGGGGTTCTTTGTATGTAATGTGACTTTTCGAAGCACCAAGTCCCCCACTTGGAAATGCCGAAAGTTGGCTCTTCGGTTGTAATATCTTTCCATCCTCTGTTTTTGTGCCGCTATGCGGACCGACGCTCCTTCGCGTAGCTCATCCGCGAGGTCGAGCTTCACGACCATAGCCTCCCCATTTGATTCTTCGGTGGCATATCTGAAACGGAGGGTCGGTTCGCCAACCTCCACGGGAATGAGGGCTTCGGCTCCGTAAACTAATGAGAACGGGGTTTCCCCCGTGCTTGATTTGGATGTGGTTCTGTAAGCCCAGAGCACCTCCGGGAGTATTTCCCTCCAATTATGCTTCGATGCCTCAAGTCTCTTCCTCAGATTTTGGATTATCGTTTTGTTCGTTGATTCTGCTTGCCCGTTTGCACACGGGTGATACGGGGTTGACACGATTTTCTTGATCTTCAACCCTTTGAGGAAACTGTTGACCTTGCCACCCACGAACTGGGGGCCATTATCACAGGTTATTTCAGACGGGATGCCGAAGCGGCAGATGATATGGTCCCATATGAAGTCGATGACTTCCTTTTCTCTTATCTTTTCGAAGGCCTGCGCTTCAACCCATTTAGAAAAATAGTCAGTCATAAACAAAATGAAACGGGCCTTACCTGGTGCCCGAGGTAACGGACCAACAATGTCCATTCCCCACTTCATGAAAGGCCAAGGTGAGATGACCGAATGCAGCAACTCCCCGGGCCGATGAATCATCGGAGCATGCTTCTGACACCCGTCACATTTTTGGACAAAATTTTTCGTGTCCTCGTCCATCCGGTTCCAGTAATAACCGGCCCTGACGATTTTCCGAACCAAAGCTTCTGCACCGGAGTGGTTGCCGCAGGTCCCCTCGTGCACCTCTCTTATCACATATTCCGTTTCACCGAGGCCCAAACACTTAGCTAAAGGACCGAGGAAGGACCGTCGATACAGTTGACTATCCACCAAGCAAAGGCGGGCAGCCTTGGTCCGTAGCGATCGTGACTCCTTCGGGTCCTTTGGGAGCTTCCCCTCACGCAAGTAGTCGATGTACTTATTGCGCCAATCCCAGGTCAAGCCCATTGTGTATATTTCGGCGTGCCCGATTTCTATGGCTGTGTTTGATAAGTGCACCGTTGCCCCGAGGTTGATTTCCTCCCCCTCAACCTAGGATCCCAAGTTTGCTAATGCATCGACTTCGCTGTTCTGCTCCCTCGGTATGTGCTACATGGTCCACTCTTTAAATTGATGAAGCACCACCTGCGTTTTTTCGAGGTACCGCTGCATCCGTTCGTCCTTTACCTCGAATACGCCATTCACCTGGTTCACGACCAGAAGCGAGTCGCACTTTGCCTCGATTGTTTCGGCTCCCATGCTTCGAGCCAATTCCAAACCTGCAATCATAGCCTCATACTCGACTTCATTGTTAGTCAATCTAGTAGTTCTAATGGACTGTCGGATGATCTCCCCGGCCGGGGTCCTAAGGACAACCCCAAGGCCGGAACCTCTAAGATTCGAGGCCCCGTCCGTATGTAGAGACCAAATGCCCGCGGTCTTTCCCGAGGTCAGCAAAAGTTCCTTCTCGACCTCGGGGACCATGGCCGGGGTAAAATCTGCCATAAAATCGACCAAGATTTGGGATTTGATGGCCGTCCGAGGCTTGTACTCGATATCGTAACCGCTAATTTCTATAGCCCATTTTGTTAACCTACCGGATAACTCAGGTTTATGCATGATGCTTTTTAAAGGGTAAGTGGTTACCACACATATGGGGTGGCATTGAAAATAAGGTTTGAGCTTTCTGGAAGCGCTTACCAATGCTAAGGCCAGTTTTTCCAAATGGGGATAACGGGTCTCCGCATCCCCCAAAGTTCTACTTACATAATAGATAGGAAATTGCGTACCTGATTCTTCTCGGACTAAAACGCCGCTTACCGCCATTTCGGAGACTGCTAAATAGAGGAAGAGTGGCTCATCGGACTTCGGCGTGTGCAGCAACGGGGGGCTGAATAAATACTTCTTCAATTCCCTTAGGGCTTCTTGGCACTCCGGCGTCCAAACGAAGTCGTTCTTCTTTCTGAGCAAAGAGAAGAAACGGTGGCTCTTGTCCGAGGACCTCGAAATGAAGCGACTCAGCGCCGCTATCCGCCCGGTGAGCTTCTGCACCCCCTTTATGTTGTTCACGACCTCGATGTCCTCGATGGCCCTGATCTTATCCGGGTTGATTTCAATTCCCCGGTTTGACACCATGAATCCCAGGAACTTACCAGACCTGACGCCGAAGGCACATTCTCGGGGTTGAGCTTCATGTTGTACTGCGGAGTACATCAAAGGTTTCCTGCAAATGCTTTAAATGGTCCTCTGTTTCCAGGGACTTAACAACCATATCGTCAACATAAACTTCCATCGTTTTCCCTTTTTGTTCTTCGAACATCCCATTAACTAGGCGTTGGTAAGTTGCACCGGCGTTTTTTAATCCGAAAGGCATGACGTTATAACAGTAAGTCCCATAACGGGTGATGAAGGATGTTTTCTCTTGATCCTCCGGGTGCATCCGGATCTGGTTGTACCCGGAGTAAGCATCGAGAAAACTTAACATTTCGTGCCCGACCGTCGCATCGATCATTCTGTCGATGTGAGGCAATGGAAATGAATACTTCGGTCATGCCTTGTTTAAATCCTTATAATCGACACACATTCGAAATTTATTACCTTTTTTGGGCACCACCACCACGTTAGCAAGCCAATCCGGGTATTTCACTTCCCGGATGGAACTTATATTCAAAAGCTTCGTTACCTCGTCTTTCACGAAGGCGTGCTTTGGCTCTGACATGGGCCTCCTTTTTTGCTTGACCGGGGGAAATTTCCCGTCCAAGCTGAGTTTGTGTGATGCTATTTCCGGTGATATACCTGTCATATCTATATGCGACCATGCAAAGCAATCGGCGTTAGCTCGAAGAAATTCAATTAACTTACGCCTGAGCTCCGGGGTGAGCCCCGTGGCCAGGTATACCTTTCTGTCCGGTAAGAACTCAAACAAGATGATCTGCTCCAGCTCCTCCACGGTTGACTTGGTCGAGTCCGAGTCATCCGGCATGACAAAGGATCTGGGCATCCCGAAGTCGTCCTCCTCGTGCACTGGACCCGGTCCAGTATACTTTAGTTGCTATTGGGGGACCTCCCCTCCGGTTGTACCCTTCTCTTCCTGAGCCGGCTTCTCGGGCCGGGAAGCCGCCTCATCTACTGCGAACATTTCCTTTGCTGCGGGCTGCTCGCCCCAGATGGTTTTCACCCCTTCCGGAGTGGGGAATTTCAACAACTGATGCAGTGTTGAAGGAACCGCCTTCATACCATGTAGCCAAGGTCTGCCCAATAACACGTTATATTTCATGTCCCCTTCGATCACATAGAATATCGTTTGTTGAATGGTGCTATCCATGTTTACGGGCAACGAGATCTCTCCCCTCGTGGTTTCACTTGCCATATTGAACCCGCTTAACACTCGGGCCACTGGTACAATCTGACCGAGCAGTCCCAGCTGCTCAACCACTCTCCATCGGATGATGTTGGCCGAGCTACCTGGGTCAACCAAAATACGTTTGACCTTAGTTTTAAAGACAAGTACAGAAATTACCAACGCATCATTGTGGGGTTGGATGATGCCCTCCATGTCATCGTCATTAAAGAAGATAGATCCCTCGGTCGAATGACCTCGAGTGCGCTTCTCACGAACAATAAAAATCTTCGTCCGCTTCATTACCGGCCCTCGAGGGGCGTCAATGCCCCCCCACTATCATGTTGATCGTATGTTGGGGTTCGACAGGTTCGGGCCTTTGATAAGATTCCCTTTCCTTATAATGATTTTTGGCCCGCTCGCTCAGCAGATCTCGGAGGTGGCCATTTTTCAATAACCGGGCTACCTCCTCTCTCAATTGGCGGCAATCTTCGGTTCTATGACCGTGGGTTCCGTGATATTCACATACTACGCTCGGATCCCGCTGACCCGGGTCCGACCTCAATGGTTTAGGCCATCTTACATCGGGGACACACCCAATAGCCAAGACAAGTCCCGAAGTACTAACGTTGAAGTTGTACTCCGAAATTTTTGGCGGAACCTTATTACTGGCGGAACTTCCGGCATCGCTCCTAAACGAGAGTCCCCGACTGTTCGACGGGCGCTCAACCCGCTTGCTGGCCCGTCCAGAGAAATGGCTTGGACTCTCGATTAACTTTTCTGACCTGACATTTTGTCTCTCCGAATGTGGATATGGCCGAAATCTTTCTTTCGATGATTCGGACTTCGTTTCGTATCCCTTCCTTGGTGCCTCGAAACCTCTATTTACTTTGATCCTTACCGGCGGGAGCTCGAATTGATCATCCTCCACCCGATTGTGGACGTCGGCCTCGTATTCTAGCAAACTTTCTTTCAATTTGGCCGAAGCCACCGAACTTAGCATGTTGAGGCCCTTTGTGAAAGCCTGCGCGGCCCACTCTTCTGGCACCGGGGGGAGTTCCATCCGCTCCCTCTGGAACCGGGTGACGAACTCCCGCAGTAGCTCGTCGTCCCTTTGGGTTATCCGGAAAATATCAGCCTTACGGGCCTGCACCTTTATGGCACCGGCATGGGCTTTGACGAAGGCGTCGGCGAGCATTTCAAAAGAAGTGATCGAATGCTCGGGTAGATGGTCGTACCACGTTAATGCCCCCTTTGATAGAGTCTCTCCAAATTTTTTCAACAATACCGACTCTATCTCATCTTCTTCCATATCGTTGCCCTTTATAGCACAGGTGTATGAGGTCACATGCTCATGCGGGTCCGTGGTGCCGTCGTATTTCTGAATATCCGGCATCTTGAATCTCTTCGGGATCAACTTGGGGGCCGCACTCGGAGGAAAAGGCCTTTGAATATACCTTTTTAAGTTTGGCCCTTTTAGCAAAAGTGGAGCCCCCGGTATCTGATCCACCGGAGAGTTGTACGTTTCGACCCTCTTTTCGGTGGAATCCACTCGCTGCGCCAAAGTTTCGAGCATCTTCAGAACCTCGGTGGAGGAACCGGCCCCAGAATCATTACTCTCGACCACCCGTGGCTCATTCCTTCCGATTTCCGCTGTACCCTTAGCTTTTTCAGGCCCAGCTTCACCCTTTCCGCTCTGCAGTTGGGCAATCGCTAATCCTTGCTCGGCGATTGCCGCCCTTTCTTCCTGCAACATTTCAAAGATTAATCGCAAGTTAATGCCATCGTTTGGTGCGTCCGGTTCTCTCCGGCCCCGATCCCGGGACAATGTAACAGAATGATGAGTGTTTAGGGGGTCGGTTGCCGGTGGGACGGCGTTCTCTTGATCTACGGTATTTTGCCGGTTGAGTCCTTCCCTTGAATCAACGGGGTTCGGATCAGCGGGGTTCGGCAATGCCCGCAGTCCGCTCCCTTCGTTTTCCGCCACGATCTCGATATTATTGACATGACCGGATTGCTCGACGTCAGCCATTTGGACCATTTTCACAGAGATGGGTAGGGACGTTTTTGGCTTTGATGAATATGGTAGAAATCAAGGCCAAAGACCACTATTATCCTAGCCCCACGGTGGGCGCCAAACTGTTTACCCTGGATTCGGGTAATCAATTAAATTTATAGGTGGGTATAGGATATGTGCTTTGTTCTTGATGTGCACTAGACAAAGAAAACAAAATATTTGAAGGTTAGCGATATAAAGGTTTGTGAGCAATGTATGATACTTGATAGATGAAATGCACTAATCACAATAACAGGCGGCCTTGGCCGAATTAAATGATGGAAGAATTAGTATATAAGAGTTCCTCTATTACAAATATTCTTGGAAAGTAAGAAGAGCCCAACCCCCTTAGGGGAGGTGGATATGCCCTATTTATAGCAGTGAGCTCATGGGCCTCATACAATATGAATCAATAAAACAGCAATAAAAAAGACAGCCCCTGCACGGATTTGGTGGGATTGGACTGACGGCGCCGTCTGACACACGCATAGTTGGTGGCCGACCATGACGTGACACCACTGGTGCGCTTCAGCAACGGTCATAACGGACCAACGGATACACGGGCAAACGGTTGCCCGGTTCAACGGTGATGAACCCTCGGGAAGAGTCCCCGAACCATCGGTGGCATAGAAACCGGGCCAAAGGGCGCCTCTGCTCAGTTTCGATTAAAGCGCTTATCCGGGAAGGTGTGACGCCCCTCGTGCGAACTCCCGGCCCTTTTCTTCCTCCGATCCATAGTTTCTCCGGAGACTCATATCCGGTTTTCACCGTATACAATAATGTATTGACATTGTATAATGGTATATAAGAGGTGTTTATTCACACTTTTACAATGTTATACAAAATTATACAATATTATCAAACTTATAAAAAATGAGTTTTTGTCTCCTTCTACTTACAAAAATGGGTTAAAAATTACAAATTATCTGAAATCTTCAAAGAGTACCTTCAAGTGTTAACCAGAACTTCAAGATAAACATCCCAAAGAACCCCAATCATCAGATTTGTCAAAAAAAAAAAAAAAAAACTAAAAAATCACAAAATTCATTTGTGATTGTTCAAGCTATTAAAACTCCAACAATACAGTTTTAATTTTTCACTTTAACTCATTCAATAATGTTTAAATATGTGATGATAAACATGAATATCACTTTCAAACAGTTTCTAGCATAAAAAATGAAAATCATAATCACAAATTAAGAAATTCTTTTTTCCTAAGTATTTCAAATTATATACAAATTAGGCTAAATAGGGTGATTGAAAATAAGGGCTAATTTTTATTATAAGTTTGGACCAAGAAATATAGAGGATAAAAATCTCAAAGAATGAGCAATTTTTATATTTGAAAATATATGAATTTTACCTTTTTTTTAATTTTATCTTTATTGATAAGTATTTATGACCACACAAATATTAGATCATAATTATAAGTCAGAAATTCTTTTTTCTTTCTTAAATACTATGTTGAATCAAATTATGTCATTAAAATGAAGGGGGTACTTTTTATCATTACGCGTACTGACTATTTAATAACTTTATATATCGTGAGTTAAGTAAATAAAACAAAATAAACAGTAGTATTATTCTGTCTCTATAATTTTTCTTATTTCTGTATAATTCGGGCCCCTAGTAGAAAAGAAATAAACACTTTTAGACTATATGATCTTAAATACTCCTATATCATATTTTTTTTGCAATTATAAAACTTTTAATATGTAATCCTAAATAACCAAACATATTTATGTTATTATAAAAAATATCATTAAAGATAAACTAAATTTTAAATTAAACACATTGCAGATTTAGAAAATTATCATCTTATTGGAAAGGACTAACAAATATAGAGCTACATGAAATAGAAAGAGGGAATATTCCTTTACCATGTGTGTCGATTTGCAGCGAGCCAGCTACGTGTCGAATTATTATAGACTCATCCCATATTTAACAATAAAATATTTTTTGAATATGCCTTCCTACTAATTCTTTTTGTTTCCTATTCAATATTTGGTATTGATATTGGGACTCCGCCTTATTTAAATTTGTGTCACAAAACTTAATTAAGATGGAAGCGCTATTTAAGATAATTTCTTTCATAGCTAAAACTCAAACTCAAAATTTTTATTTAAAAATCGAAAAGTCATATTCATTTTACACCAACTGCCCTCTAATTAACCATAAGAGGAATTAGATTTTTTTTTTTTAATCCTTTTCAAAGCTACTTTTGCAGATGCAGTTAGTCAGAGAATAATCAAAGAAGGGAAGATAAATGATGTTTTGATGCTTTCACAATATCTTGGCGTTTTCCAAAATTAGTTATGTTTTTTATTGGGAGTGAAATTTCACATTTTATTGAGGTGAGATGAAAGAGGAAGTTTCTTTTGGCTTCTATTTTCGGTTTAGGTAATGGAGTAATTTGGGCCACTCATTGAAGTTAATAAAGTTTGGATTTCTGGTTTAGAAATTGGATTTAAATGGATTAATTTGAATTTGATTATTAGAATTCTTTTATTGGATTTTGATTGATTGTACTATTTCTGTTTTTTTTTTAAATATGTTGATTTAACTTTTTGCTGATTTTTCAAAATTATCTTGGATTGTTTATTTAAAGATAACTTTATAAGCTGATATCAACTATCTTGTTTGTGGTTTAATGAATGATCACCTCCCTAATGAGTGCTTTTTAGTGTTAATGCTACTAACTAAGTTTCTTTTTCATTTAGATCAATATATTCACATTTAGATTTGACTGATTTTCGAAGCATAAATTTAGATTTATGTTGTTAAATCAAATAATCATTTTTTTGCGTGGATTTTCCTTCAAAGGCACTGGTCTTTAATTTTTGCCTCTCAAATTGTTGGTCTTTAATTTTTTCCCTTCGCCTGAAATTCATGGGTTTCGGATTCAAACCCCGCTCAGTCAAAAAAGTTTTAAAAAAAAATCACAAGACAGAGTTTTGAGGTTTGCCTTATGCATGATGGCAAACTCTGCCTAATAAGTAGAATTTGCACCTTAAGGCAAACTCTCTGTTATAAAGTAGCAAGCTCTGCTTGCCTTAGCCCTTAAGGTAGAGTTTTGCAAGTAAATTCTGCCTTGCGATTTTTTTAAAAATTTTTGACTGAGCGAAGGTTCAAAATCAAAACCCATAGATTTTTAGAAGAAGGGCAAAAATTAAGAATAAGCAATTTGAGGGGCAAAAAATAAAGACCACCGCCGAATAAGGACAATAGTGCAAATTGCCCATAGTACATCGTTTATCTTGTGAAAACCAAACTCGTCGGCCTCGAATTTGATTTCCAAATTATATATGAGCTTTTTTTCAAGTTCGTTTTGAATTTCATATTTTTAAATGGTTTATTAAAGTTAATAATAAAGTCCAATTTATCATACGTACTTCACATTACATGTGATAAAACAAGGGACTCTTTTATCAGAAATCAAAAAGAAATTAAAGAGAACTTAAATACGAAATATCTTTATGTAATATTCCGTTTTCAAAATTTACAAACCTAACTCATTCAAGTTTGCTTTCAATTTTTCCACCTACTATATAGAAATGTGGGTTTTGGGGTAATTCGTCGTCTGTCATATGCAAAATTATTAGGAAACAAAAAGACAGTGGGTCAGGGGTTATCAGGACACGTGCTGGTACAGTATAATTTTTTTAAGAAAATGAACAAATTACCTCTGCAATTTTCTTTGTACAGTTTCTATTACCTTTGGTACAACAGAATAGAGCTGTTCAGTCATTTGCTTGCTTAGGAAGGCTGTTCCATCTGCTTTATTATTTGTACATTGACAATTATAACAAAAGTCTACCCTCTGATAATGTAATCATTACGTGCTCGAGACAATCATTTCACGTGGGGCCTACTGCCCAACTATTTTATATCTTCATTGCACTTTTTAGGTTGTCTTGGATTTACATTAATAGCTTACGTGAAGTAATGTGTTTTGCTACTTGTGTAGCTTCTACATGTACTCTAAAATAAATACTACACAATTGTTATATAATTAAAAAAGTATTAATTTTTTTCTTAATTTAATTTATTTAGATAAGTGTATTTTTACATAATCTAGAAATCGTATTAAATAAATACTATTAAATTAAAAATAATTTCATAAAAACATTTCTTATTTTTTAGGGGTGAGTAAATTTTTTAAAAAATTTGCCCAAACTAAAAACACCATATAATATGGACGGGAAGGAATATTAACATGATTTATGTAGAATTCGAAGTGCCATTTTTGTGGGGTTTTCTTATGATTAAGCTTGTAGACAATAAAATTCGCGTCGAGAAAATAATAATCAAGACAGGAAAATATCGCAACAATCTTTGTATTTGATTTCAGAATATGAGTGTTACAATCTCTATTATTCCTCTGATTCGTCTTTTCAACAATAATTTCAAGGGCTTTTGAGCTTATTCTTGAACTTGATGGATTTGATCTTGACTTGTACTTGAATTCAAGGGCTTTTGAGCTTGATCTTGAATCTGGTGGTCTTGATCTTGAACTTGTACTTGGATTCAAGGGCTTGAAGCTTGATCTTGAATCTTAGTCTGGATCTCTAGAACTTCTAGAGAAATACTTGAATGCTTGAATGCTTTTAGCTTGTAGAGAAATCTGCAGCGTTTGATCCGCGAGCTCTCTCTTGCTTCTTGTTAGAATTTCTGTCCCTTTTTCTGAATTATGAGACCCCTATTTATAGTTGTAGGATGGAGGAGTTGTGATAAGGGCAGACTTCTTTCGACCAATCAGATTTAAGCTGACATGTCGATATTTGATTGGTCGGAACATGTCACTTGTACACGTGGCGCATCTTCATTGGCCTTCGATTTGACTAGGCATGTTGCATCGTTCTCACACGTGGTGTGATCCTATAGGCTCCTTTATTTGACTTGGCGTGCCACGTCATTTGACACGTGGCACCAATTTGGGCCTCTAGGAATAGATGACATCTTGGGCTTAGCCAAGTGGGCTCACCATTTGTAGCCCAAATCAATGGACTAGCCTAACGAAATTGGACCTTTAATAAACTCCGTATTTATTGGACTTAAACAATCGATCCAAATATACTAGCCAACAATATTTATTTGGACTAACATATCTTTGATTTAATATAATCTGAATTTCTTGTGAATTGAAAGTTAATAAAAATTCGTTATCCACAAATGCCTCCTACTTCAAGACTTATCGAGATATAAACTTGTCGATCTATCAAAAGATCAGTCTTGAAGTATTATTGAAGCGTAATTTGAAATTCGGGTCAAATTTAAACGGAGAATTATCCATGCAATATGTTATCACATATTGACAGTGCAACTACTTCAATGACCATTTGTCATGAATAGAGACAAGGTTATGCACACGTTTGGAAAACATTTTGTTTTTTTAACATTTCTTATTGGGAAGGAAATTCTTTTCATTGTAATCATGCTGCATGAATTACATCTAAATCTTGCATCCTCCACGAAGCTCATGTGTAATTACTTTAGGTCGGTAATTGCACTCCTAATTTCTCTATAACTCAAATTGGAGGAGACAATTTTAATTGGTAGCCACGTACCAATATTGCCCCCGTTTGCTGACCCAATTCGTGTAGGAGACATATTTTTGGTAGACGCCTTTTGAAGTCTATAAATACCTGCTTGCTCCTCATTATTTTACCATAAAAAATTGTGTGCGTTCCTCCGAAATAAGTTTAGAACCCGACTTGCAAGCATCAAAGTGCAAGGTAATTGTTTTCTTGCCTATATTTCTTTTATGGTCTCCTTTGTTTCCTTTTTTTTTTTGTCCAAATGACAATGATGAGTTCTTGTTCAAGAGAATGATCCATGCATGAGGAAGGTAATATTGAGGCGCAAAGGGATGGATTCTCGTCCCCGCCTTAAGAACGGTAAGGTAATCTTACGGCGCATAGGGATGATTACTCGTCCCCGCCCTAAGAATGGTAAGGTAATCTTACGGCGCAAAGGGATGGTTACTCGTCCCCGCCCTAAGAACGGTAAGGTAATCTTACGGTGCAAAGGGATGGTTTCTCGTCCCCGCCTTAAGAATTTAGGGAGTTCATTTGTCAAGGTCTTTGTACCTATGAATATACGTCCAAGTCTGCTACTAATAACTTCTCTCGTCCTTTGCAACTTGAAGAGATGGTTTACTTCAGACACTACACTTCCCCATCCACCAAACTAAAGTATCTCGTAGTTGAGACTGAAGATGGCGCGGACCAAACTAGATTCTTGATTCATACCATACTAGCTAGCGATATGCGAGTCTGTGGCCTTCTTTGAGGAATTCGCTTCATATGGCAAATTGGATATCGGAGAAAACCCAAAATTCTAATCGATCATCCAAGATGTGGTCACTCCAAGCACCAAACCATCATCATGCCAATATTGTGTCCGCGCTACCATGCTTAGCTCGTCGTATAATCCCATATAGATCATCCCAGATAAATCCAAGAATTTGGCTCTACATGCTGAAACGCAAATATTTCTCAGATTCAAGCAGTCTCGCCAAAATTCATATCTCGACGTAGGGGCGTTGAAATGATGAGCCGCAAAATTCCTAAGAAACTAGACTCATAAATCTAGCATGTATCCAAAAATAAATGTCAACAAACAGATAGATCATCTCAGATAAATCCAAGAATTTGGCTCTACATGCTGAAACGCCAATATTTTTCAGATTCGACCAGTCTCGCCAAAAGATTCATATCTCGACGTAGGAGCGTTGAAATGATGAGCCGCAAAATTCCTAAGAAACTAGACTCATAAATCTAGCATGTGTCCAAAAATCAATGTCTACAAACATATATATCATCCCAGATAAATCCAAGAATTTGGCTTTACATGCTGAAACGCCAATATTTCTCAGATTCGAGCAGTCTCGCCAAAAAATTCATATCTCGACGTAGGAGCGTTGAAATCACGAGACGCAAAATTCCCAAGAAACTACACTCATAAATATAGCATGTGTCCAAAAATCAGAGCCAACAACAATATGAATAGTTCCAGATAAATTCAAGAAGTTGACAATACATGCTAAAACGTCAGTAGTTTCAGATTTGCACAGTTTCGTCGAGAAAATTCATATCTCGATGTAGGAACATCAAAATCATGAGCCGCCAAATTCTCAGGAAACTAGACTTACTAATATAATATGTATCCAAAAATCAAAGTTGGAAACCCTCTGGATCATCCCAGATAAATTCGGGAAATCCACCTTAGATTTTTTATTCCAACTTGAAGACTTGACGGATTTGAAGGATTGAATTTGAAGGCTTGCTAGATTCTAAGACTTCAACTTGCAGATATGATGAATTTAAAACTTTAGCTTGAAGACTAACATATTGGAAGGCTTCGCCGTGCAGTTGCGATGGCTTTGGACTCCAACTCAAAGAGTTGCCAGATTTGAGGCCTTCAATTTGGAGACCAATGATTTTGCAAACTTTAACTCCTTGATTTAACCACTTGCTAAGAGATTACAGTCATTCCATTGGAGAAACCCATTTGTCATGGAGATTTGCCTTCGTTGGACTACAGATATTTAGTGAAAGTCCAAATTGAAACAAAAGGATACTTGTCTGTACGATCTCCATGCGCCTGGTCAGGTGAACTTCATTTTGAACAACGCATAGGGGGATGCGTTTTTTTTTTTTTTTTTGACTCATGCGACTGAACTTAGAATAAAACTCTAAGTGCCTACGTACCTCGGTGAAGAGGATCAAGTCATACCGTAGTTCAGAAAAATGAGTTTTTTTTTTTTTTTTTTGTGTCCTAACTTTTGCCTAGGCTGCCCTTTGCGGGATTTTCAACCTAGCGGACATTTTCTTGGGCCGTGCACAGTTTATACTCTTGCGGGCCAGGAGTTGTATGCAGTTTATGCTCGTGCCTTAAGGAGCGTCATCTCGCTTCAAGGATAGTACTTTTTCAAGAACTTTGCGTTGATAGGACCGATCCTCAAGCCATCCGCATCAACAAGCTTGTAAGCGCCACTTGAATATGCTTCTTGTACGACATATGGTCCATCCCATTTTGAGGTGAATTTGCCCCCAGACTTATGGGAAACTATAATGGGTCTTCTTACTGCAAGGACTTGATCTCCCACTTGGAAGGACCTCAAGCGAACCTTTTTGTTGAAGGCACGAGATAGACGGGCTTGATAACATTCAAGATTTTGTTGAGCCTCCAGCCTTTTCTCATCAAGTGCTTCTAACTCTGCAAGACGCAACCGAGCATTTTCCTCTTCGGTGAGCCCTTCTTGAATAGCAAGTCGTAAAGAAGGTATTTGGCGCTCAAGTGGTAAGACTGCTTCAACTCCATAAGCAAGCGAATATGGGGTTGCTTGCGTTGGTGTGCGGTAAGTCGTCCTATATGCCCACAAAGCTTCTTCCATTCGTTCATGCCAATCTCGTTTGGACTTGGAGACGACCTTCTTCAACAAGTTACACAAAGTCTTATTGAACGCTTCAGCTAGACCGTTGGCGGCAGCATGATACATAGAAGATTTATGCTGCTTGAAGCCGAAGAGATCACAAATCTTGTTCATCAATTTGTTATCAAATGGCTTGCCATTGTCCGTTATTATGTAACGAGGAATGCCGAAGCGGTAGATTATGTTTACTCGGATGAAGTTTGCAACATTCTCCTTCTTCACTTCTTTAAGAGTGACAACTTCGGCCCATTTTGAGAAGTAATCAGTTGCAGCCAAGATGTACAAGTGTCCACCAGACGATTTCGGCAAAGGACCAACGACATCCAACCCCCAAGCGTCAAATGGCCAAGATGCGACAGTCGGGTGTAATGCTTCGGGAGGCTGATGTATAAAATTCACATGAAACTGACAAGCCTTGCATCTTCGAGCATAGTCCAAGCAATCTTTCACCATCGTTGGCCAATAATATCCCATCCTTTTTATGTGGAAGTGGAGTTTTGGTCCAGATTGATGTGATCCACATACTCCTGAATGTGCTTCTTGCAAAGCTTGGACTGCTTCATCCTCTCCCAAACATCGCAAGAGTATCCCCTCAAAAGATCTTCTATATAAGGTATCCTTGTAGTAAAGGAATCGAGGTGCACGATGACGAATCTCAGTTCTTCTTTTTGAGTCTTCTGGCAGTATCCCATAACTTAGGTAATCAATGATGGGTTGTCGCCAGTCTTCCTTTGCAGCTTCAGAAACAGCTACGAGATGCTCAAGCTCACTTTCCGCGCCTTCGTCCTCATTTGGTGGTGGTACTACCCATTTTTGGCAGATAGTCACTTGTGTTTGATCTGGAAAAGTAAGCGCTGAAGCTAGAGCAGCTAAAGCATCAACTTTCTTATTTTCCCTCCTAGGGACATGCTGAAGAGTCACATCACCAAGCCATCCTATCAACTTCTGAGCATAACCATGATAGGGGAGTAATTCGGGCTTCTTGACTTCGTAGCTTCCCAAGAGTTGATTGATCACCAACTGAGAGTCACCAAAGACTTGAAACTGCAACTGCTTCATGTCGACGGCCATTTCAAGTCCAAGTATTAGTGCTTGATATTCAGCGACATTGTTGGAGCAACGTTGTGTCAAAGTAAAGGAGTATGGTAGAACTTCTCCCTGTGGAGTAACAAACACCACACCAGCACCAGCTCCATCACGTTGTGCGGCACCATCAAAGTACATTTTCCACGGAGATTGAATTTCAACGACCATTGCATCTTCGTCAGGAAGTTCATCAGTTAGCTCCCAGTCATCAGGTATCGGGTGATCTGCTAGGAAGTCTGCCAATGCTTGTCCTTTTACAGCCTTTTGAGGGATGTATGTAATCTCAAATTGTTGAAACTGGAGGTACCACCTCGCTAGTCGATCACTGAGGACTGGTTTTGACATCACAAACTTGATGGGATTTGCTCTGGAAATGAGGTTAACACTATGAGCTTGAAAGTAGTGCTTCAGATTTTGAATCGAGAAGACTAGCGCCAAACACAACTTTTCAATTGGCGTGTAATTCAGCTCATTAGGTGTCATCATTCTGCTCAAGTAGTAAAGAGAATTTTCTTTCCCTTCGCTATTCTCTTGGGCCAACAACGCTCCAACCGACCTTTCTTGTGCTGAAATGTACAGTATCAATGGTTTTCCAGGTACAGGGGCTACTAGAACTGGAGGCTTCATTAAATATGACTTGATATTCTTGAAGGCATTAGTACATGCTTCGTCCCACTTGAAAGGGGCGCCCTTCTTCATGAGACGACTGAATGGTTGGCACCTCCCAGCTAAATTCGAAATGAATCTCCTAATATTAGCTAGCTTCCCTTGTAGACTTTTTAACTCATGAATATTTCGAGGCTCGGGCATTTTCAAAATCGCATCAACTTTGGCTTGATCAATTTCGATTCCTAGATGTCGAACAATGAAACCAAGGAATTTTCCAGAAGTAACTCCAAAGGCACATTTCAATGGATTCATTCGAAGTTGATATCTCCGAAGTCGATCGAACACCATTCTCAGGTCTTGCAAGTGGTCGCTCCTCTTTCTTGATTTTACCACCAAGTCATCCACATAACATTCAACATTTTTGTGGAGCAAATCATCAAAGATATTCTGCATAGCCCTTTGATATGTGGCACCAGCATTTTTCAAACCGAAAGGCATCACTTTGTAACAATAAATACCCTTGGGTGTACGAAATGCAGTAAACTCTTCATCTTTTGGTGCCATGCGAATTTGGTTATAGCCGGATGAACCATCCATGAAAGACATCGCCTCGTAACCAGTGGTAGCATCAATCATCAATTCTGGGATGGGAAGCGGGAAATCATCTTTAGGGCATGCGTTGTTAAGATCCCTGAAGTCAACACAAACTCGAATTTGTCCAGTCTTCTTTTTTACGGGAACGATACTCGAAATCCATGTAGGATATTTAACTTCACGAATAAAGCCGGCTTCAATGAGTTTGTTGACTTCATTTTCGATTGAAGGAACCAAATCTGGTCTGAAATACCTTTGGGCCTGCTTAACAGGACGGGCACCATTCTTGACCGCCAGATGATGGACTTCTACTTTGGGATCTAATCCAATCATCTCTTTATAACTCCAAGCAAAAACATCCCTATATTCTTTGAATATTTCCATGTAAGTGTCTTCTTCATCACTTGTTAGAAAAACACTTAGGTAGGTGGGTCTTGGGTCTTCATCAGTACCAAGATTAACTTCTTTCAAAGAGTCTACTGTGGTCTTCACCCCTTCTTCAAGTTCTGGAGGAGCATCTCTGGCATCTTCATCCTCTCGAGGATCTCCATCACTGAAAGATATGTGGTAACACAAAGATATGTCTTCTAACTTCTCGGCAACCTCTATCTGAAATGAAGTATCTTGATCACTTTGTGAAGTAATATGATATGAAGAACCTACACTCTCCTCATCTTCGTCACGCTCCTTGGTATACACTACAGTGTGAGACTTTGCTTTTAGCACCTCCCCACATGAAACCACAAGCTTTGTTTATCGTCTTATTCTAGAAGTAATCAAACTTTGTATATCCCTCTGGGTTCCAGACAAAGCAAACGTTTTCACGCTTTGATAATCTCTGTGGAACTTGTTCTTCCTTTTCTTCTTCAGTTTTAACGACCCTAATCTCTCAAATACAGAAGCTTTTGTGGCCGACTTTCCAAGACGATCAAACACTGAAGGCCTTTTATTGGAAGCAACAGACTCATCTTCCACAGTGATATAGTTGATACTTGCCCTTCTTATGGATATACGAACTGGCGGAGGTTGTTTGTATCCCAAACCTTCACGTGATTGCATCATGCTAGCTCCTGATGGAAGTTTCCCTAACTTTGACGGCTCGTTAGGGTTGTACCCAGCCTTGACAAATAACTTGTAAACATTTGGATCAAAGCCTTCATTTGTACGTTTTGCAGGGAGTGCCATATTTTGTGGCGGATTCTGAGCCACAAAGTCTCCAAGTAACTTTGAGGATAAATTTATCGCATCAATTCGTCTGATAGGAAGAGTTAGCCCTCCTAGCGTATTTTCTTGAGCTTCAGATGGTTGACCTTCCTTTTTCTTCAACTTTGGGACATAGCAGAGTATAGGAGTTGTCTTCTTCTTTTTCAAAGACACGGTGTTCCCTTTATTGGGACTGGAGTGCGACACCTCAGCACCAACTTCAACTTTTCCAATAGTCTCATCAGCTTTTTCAGTTGCAATCTTATCACTCTTGGTCGTTGCGATGTCATCGACTTTTACTTCTCTCACCATGTAGTTCTTCAAGTAGAACTTCGCATCGACGAAGTGTGACTCTGCTTCAGTAAATGGCTTTTCATCAGCAACTATCTTCTTTTCGACCCTGCCTTCGAGATACTTCAAACACTGATAGTAGGAGGATGGGACAACTTTGTTCTCGTGTATCCATGGCCTACCAAGCAACATATTATACGAAGTCTTCGCGTCGATGACATGCATCCATGCACTTGATCGCAAATCTTCGATCGTGATATCTACTTTGACAGCACCTATGGCTCGTTGCCCCCCTTGATTGAATCCTTGTATCATCAAGTAGCTTTCAGAAAGTTCTTCAGTTGTGATGCCAAGTTCCTTCATTGTACGAATAGGAAGAATGTTAACTCCGGATCCATCATCTATCAATATTTTGTTTATCCTCTTCTCGAAGGCATAACCCACCATATACAATGGACGATTATGTAGTGTTTCACCAAGTAGAAGATCGTCATCTGTGAATGTGATTCTTATATCACATGTGTGTACCTCTTTCAAAGAAGATTCAACAGGCTTTTCAGATGATGACAGAGACAATGTTGATAGGTTTTCATCATTTGCTTCCTCTTTATCAGTATTGAGGCATGATGCCTCAATGTTGTCTCGAGCAATCTTATTGTGGAACCAGCTTGGTAGGAATTCCCCCAAAGTCACAGGACGTCGTGGTTCTTGGTGGTAGTTCTCCTCTACTTTTGCTTTCCTCGGACGCTCAACTGATTTCTGCTTCCTTGGTCTTCTAACCATCCTTTTCCTTGTTGGTTGTTTAGATGATTATTTTCGTGGACTTGTTTTACAGCGTCTCCGCCTAGTCACCAGAATCCAACCTTCATCATTGGCTTCATCAACTTGGGTTCTGTCTTCCTCCAATGGTCCTCCCTCATGTTCTTCAAAGCTGTATATCTGGACCGGATCAAAAGAGCCAAAGGTGATAGAGACTTGATTCGAACTTGCCTTCTCATCATCAAGCAGAATCTTGTTTTCATTAGCCAACTGCATAACTTTGTCTTTGAAGACAAAGCACTTCTCAAGAGGGTGACCCACAAGTCGATGATACTTGCAATAGTTCGGGTCGTTTGTTCTTCCAGCTTCATTGGGCCGCTTCATCTCTGGTAACTCAATGAGCTTCAACTCAAGTAGTTCATCAAAAATTTCAGGGACATCAGAATCCAGGAAGGGGTATTCTCTTTCTTGCATCTCCTTCAAGGTAGACTTTCGGCTTTTGTTGTCTTGGAAGGAAGTTGCTTTCATACTTTGCTTCTTGCTCACCTTCGTAGTAAACTTTATAGGCGAGGCGTTGACGTTCATGGATTCTTTATTATCACTCTTGGGGACGAACTTGCTCCATTTCTTGGGTTCCTGCTTGTCCTTTCCTTTGCGAGGGTCGTAGACAGGCATTACTTCATTCCCAGTGGAAGACATGCTCAACTCCATGTCATGAGCACGAGTATCTAGTTCTTCAAAAGACCTTGGCTTAATTCCTTGCAATATGTAGTGAAGCCCCCAATGCATTCCTTGGATACACATTTCTATCGCAGAAGCTTCGCTGAGCCTATCTTTGCAGTTTAGACTCGCATTTCTCCATCGGTTGATGAAATCAATAACTGGTTCGCCCTTTCTCTGGCGAGTGCTTGTAAGCTCGACCATGCTCACGGTACGCCTTATGCTATAAAAGCGATTGAGGAACTCCTGCTCTAGTTGCTCCCAACTATCGATAGAATTAGGCTCGAGATCAGTGTACCAGTCAAAGGCATTCCCCTTGAGAGAGCGGACGAACTGCTTGACAAGATAGTCTCCATAAGTCCCAGCGTTGTTGCATGTTTCAACAAAATGTGCAACATGTTGCTTTGGATTTCCCTTGCCTTCAAATTTTTGAAATTTGGGAGGTTGATAACCGGCGGGCATCTTGAAACTACCAATTCTTGTAGTGTACGGCTTTCCGTAAGTAAACGAAGACTTGGCAGCAACTTCGTACTTATCCTTGATAGTCCCTTCGATGAACTCCTTTAATCGGTCAAGCGGAATCATCCCTTGAGAAGAAACAGGAATTTCCTTGGTAGGTGGTACTTGCTTTGCACGAGGTTCAGTCTTTTGTACTTCTGGACCCTTCCCAGGTGCGTGGCTGGATTCTCCTTCCATTAATACATCCATCTTGTCCATCAACTTCTCAATTCGAGCGTCTTGATTTTGCACATGCTTGGCCAAGCCATCAATCACTTTTGCTAAATTTGCCAGTGTCTCCTCCATTGACGAAGCGTTGGTTACCATTGCTTGCATGATTGTTGGGGATGTTGGAGAATAGCATGGATTATCACATAAGTTGATCTTTGACTGGCCTACTTCATGTGGTGTGAGTGGAGAGGATCCGTCACTTGAAGTATCATCATCTTCCTTCATAGTAGAGTTCTTGGATCCAGAGAGATCAAGTAGGGCTAAAGTCTTCTTAATCTTTTCAGCAATGTTGCTTCCTTCCTCCAATGCATCAGTAGAGGATCTCGCTCCTTTAGGAGATGAAGATCCAAAAACAGGAGTTGTTACGGATGAGACTTGGAGTTCTTGTTGTCCCAACATGCTTGCTTTGCTCCTCGTAACTGGTCCAATGCTACCAAAGGTAATATCGAGGATGTTTTCCACATCAGCAGAGAACTTGGAGCTAGCGACCTTTGAGGAAATTGATTTGGAGTTGATCTTCTCTGAAGTCATCTCGATGTTGTTAAACTTTGATGATTGAAAAGTTGAGATGAGAGGTAGAGATTGTCCCACTGGGCGTGCCAGAATTAGTAGACAATAAAATTCGCTTCGAGAAAATAATAATCAAGACAGGAAAATATCGCAACAATATTTGTATTTGACTTCAGAATATGAGTGTTACAATCTCTATTATTCCTCTAATTCGTCTTTTCAACAATAAATTCAAGGGATTTTGAGCTTATTCTTGAACTTGATGGATTTGATCTTGACTTGTACTTGAATTCAAGGGCTTTTGAGCTTGATCTTGAATCTGGTGGTCTTGATCTTGAACTTGTACTTGGATTCAAGGGCTTGAAGCTTGATCTTGAATCTTAGTCTGGATCTCTAGAACTTCTAGAGAAATACTTGAATGCTTGAATGCTTTTAGCTTGTAGAGAAATCTGCAGCGTTTGATCCGCGAGCTCTCTCTTGCTTCTTGTTAGAATTTCTGTCCCTTTTTCTGAATTATGAGACCCCTATTTATAGTTGTAGGATGGAGGAGTTGTGATAAGGGCAGACTTCTTTCGACCAATCAGATTTAAGCTGACATGTCGATATTTGATTGGTCGGAACATGTCACTTGTACACGTGGCGCATCTTCATTGGCCTTCGATTTGACTAGGCATGTTGCATCGTTCTCACACGTGGTGTGATCCTATAGGCTCCTTTATTTGACTTGGCGTGCCACGTCATTTGACACGTGGCACCAATTTGGGCCTCTAGGAATAGATGACATCTTGGGCTTAGCCAAGTGGGCTCACCATTTGTAGCCCAAATCAATGGACTAGCCTAACGAAATTGGACCTTTAATAAACTCCGTATTTATTGGACTTAAACAATCGATCCAAATATACTAGCCAACAATATTTATTTGGACTAACATATCTTTGATTTAATATAATCTGAATTTCTTGTGAATTGAAAGTTAATAAAAATTCGTTATCCGCAAAGCTGTTTAATACGTATTAAGATTTAAGAAAATGATGTTTGTTTACTGATTATAATATTTATATTCTAAAAAATCTTAGATGCGTTTTAAATTAACATTGAGTAGAATTATTTTTCAATGACTTAATTTTCAATTACAAAAATCAATTAACTAAAATAATTTTGATTAACTGAGATTAGTATTCAATTACATGGCTATTGTATTCCATTGTTATGTTTAGATATGAAGTATATACGACTTTCTACACTTGTGGATATTATTTATGGGTTTGGATGATTAATAGTGTCGCAGGGGCGATGCTCACTTTTAAAAGTTTCAAACTCCATTATACTGTGTCATTATTTTTTTTATCCATTTGATACTTTAGGGGTGAAATCATTTACTGTTGAAGCCATGATTTTCTCAATTATATATCCTTTCTTAAACATGGCGTATTTTACTATATATGTGGGTTGTGGCTCTTTCGTGGAAAAAAAAAAGTAAGTGGAGAATTTTGGTGAGCACACTCTTGAAAGAGTTAAGGGGTTGTTTGATTATTGGTTATGAATGGAGTTACTAATATCATGTTTGATAGCGTTTAGTTGTTTTGTATAAAATTTAGCACGCCATACAATGTTTACTTACCATTTTATAATCCCACATAAGTAAAACATGTATAAGTTATGAGTCAATTTATGTATTATTCTATCCAAAGTAGAAGATGGAATAACTCATACATAAATGACTAAACTTTGCATAATTAATCGCAAGATAACTCTAATCAGCAACCAAACCAAATGACCCCTAACTGTTTCAATACAAAATTCAGTCAATCTTTATGGTTATGTATACTGATTCCATCTCATTGAAACCTTCATATCATATCTCTGCATAGAAGTATCAAAGATAAAATTAAAAATACAGATTAATATTATAATTAGAAAATACTATAAATTTAACAGGAAGACTTAAATTGTTGGGCGCGTGCTAGCACACGCCACCGGCATCTAGTCATTTTCTAGAATGGTTTGTTAAAGCCAAAATAGTGTCTAATTTATTGTAGGCAATACATGTTGATAAAAGAAGTGGCTCCTCCATCTCAAGTCAAGAAGAAAGAGAGATTAAATAGTTTTTTTTTTCAATAATCATTCGGTATCAAATATTTGCTATCTAAACTAATTCAAGATCGCTTCATGTATAGGTCATGAAGGGGAATCACTTCTTACGATGAATTTCTTCATTTTTAAAACACAAATGTGAACTCACAATATTATTACTATATATATAAGGGAAGATCTTAAGTTTTTGTAGTCCTCACATCATTCTTTGAGCAATGAGAATGTTACAAGTGGTGGTTGCTCTTTGCTTACGAATTTTCATTTTTGCCTTAATTCATTTTCTTATGACCATACCCACTTGGGACTTTGTAATTGGACTAGATTGACGCCATATATGATATTTTTTTTGGGTCTCTTTTTGTCCCTTAGTATATTACTCCTTCTGTTCCTTTTTACTTGTTCCGTATACTAAAATGATTTTTTTTTATTTGTCTATTTTAGCAAATCACAAAAGATTTATTTATTTCTTCCTATACTACTCTTATCATTAAGTAATTACATAAGTATTACTCTCAAATTATTTGTCGTGGTAACTAAAAATATATATCTCAAATTATTTGGCCTTTTAGAAGTTTAAGGCACAATTAATTATTTTTTCCTCATTTTACCCTTAGTAAAATTTTGTTATTAATGGAGATGACACATAAATAAAGTAAACATTTAATGTAGAGAAATTATAACTTAGACATGACTGAGGGTAAAGTAGTCAAATACCCCTTCTAATTAATATCTTAAGGTGCGTGTAAAACAAAATAACGACAGATAATTCGAGACGATGGAGTAATAATCAAACTTAAATTTCCAAAGCATAATAAATAAGGGTAATTTAGTATGTTTTGCTCCTAACAAATGATTTCTTAAGGAAAGTGCAAAGTACACAAGATACGAGTAAAAAGGAACCGACGATGTGCCTTTTACACCCTCCGTTTCATTTTACTTGGCCTTTATTCTAAAGTTAGATTTTTCTTTTACTTCTCTATTTTAGCAAATCAAGAGAGATTTATTGTTTCCATTCAATATACCCTTATTATTAACTAACTATATAACGTAATTGTAGTAAAAAATATATAAAGCATAATTAATAAGGATAATTTAGTAAAATAAACCCCTAAAAATAGCTTCTTAAGGAGAGTGTCAAGTCAACAAGGGCGAAGTAAAATAACGAAGAGAGTATTTCTCTTTCTTATATATAAACGAAGAGAGTATTATATGTGTTATTATACATTTTGATAATTCATGTAACTTTGGAGTCGCAGTTTCATTTTCTTTTTCTTATATATAAACGAAGAGAGTATTATATGTGCTATTATACATTTTGATAAAATTCATGTAACTTTGGAGTCGCAGTTTCATTTCCAATCAAAACATTTATTAGGTCTTACTAATTAGTACCCTATATTCTTCTTTGTGAGGGGAGTTCGGTATGAAGAAAATTTCATAAAATTATTTAAAAAATATTTTCGAGGAAAATAAGTGTGTTGCTTACTTATTTTCTCATCTTCGATACGTAGCAAAAAATATCATGTTAAAATCATTTGTATAACAAGTACTATGGGAGATGGGGGTGGGTGTTGCTAGGGACGGGCCTACGGTGGTGGGAGTGAAGATGAGGAGTCTGTAACCTAAATGACCTAATAAAAACCCAATTGAACCAAAATACTCCAAGAAAAAAAAAAGATACCAAAGTACCTTTAACGCACTTTTTTTCTGCGTTATATAAAAGTGAGTTAACGTCTAACGTTAAAATCTGTTACCGGTTTTTCTTTTTTATTTTAAAAAAAAAACTAAATTGCATAAAGCATGATTTTATTGCGCTATGCAACTTGCAAAAGTTAGGCCGTTTCATGTATACTTAGTTACTTACCATTAATACAAATGTATCCATTTCATAACAATGCAAAAGTTTCCATTTTCTAAAATATTTATAAGATTAATTTATCTTCTAATAGTATAAGAATCTTTTAACAATTTTTTATCAAAAATATATATTCTCTTATCTTTTGATATTTATGAAAAAACATTTATTCTTTTATTTTTGATATTATTTTTTAACAAACTTTTTATCCTCTTGTTCATTGACTTGTTGCTACCTTTTCTTAATTAATGTTCGTTTAGCTAACTCTAAAAACAATCGAGTCTACGATCTATTTACTGCTGACAAAAGTAAATAATTTTTTATTATAATTGAGGGGTTTTTTTTTGGTCAAACAGTAACAATTTTATTTAACCAAATAGACATTTACAACTACTTGTTCTTTGTACTCTAGAACTAGACCTCATCATCATTCTCTATTGTTTTCTTTACAAGTATCAGAAGTGCAACTAATTTAATTTGGATAGTTGTTCAGCTGTGCTAACATTTGCTTCCACTTTGGCTGCTGGTTCCCTTTCAGATGCAGCTGCCTCACAATCTCCCTTAGCATGTCTTGGCTTGATCTCATATTGCCTTGAAATCGCCTAGCATTTCGTTCACTCCATATATGGTAAACTGCGGCAGCAAACAGAAATTTCAGAATACCTGCTCAAGCTCGGTTCCCCTTCACTCTTTGTGCGACCCAGCTCACATCTTGGATCCAACTTTGGACTTGTCTATTTTCACCTATCCAGCCTAATAGTTTCTCCCAAATGTGTCGGGAATACACGCAGTTGAAGAGTAGATGTGGCAAGTCTTCTTCATCTCCTGAATCACATAGAACACAGTCTTTGGACACATGAATGCCCCATCTTTCCAACCTGTCAACAGTGGCGAGTTTCTGGTGCAGAGCTAGCCATGTTTGGAACTGATATCTTGGTAAGGATCCAGCCCCAAGAACAATGCTCTTCCAGCTGACTCTGATATTCCGAGGGGCCATGGCTGAGTATGCCTTCTTGATACTAAATTTGCCACCTTTACAATAGCTCAATAACTCTGCTTGGATATTCCTGCTACCAAACCACTTTCTAGTGTCAAATATTTTCCTAATAAGCCAACTAGCTTGTTTAGGAGTATCCATTTCGACTATCAACTGCCTTTTTATATAAAAGTTGTGCACCCATTGAATCCAAAGGGTGTCCTTCTTTTCAGAGAGTGCCCATAACAATTTACAAAGGGCTGCTTTGTTCCACTTATAGACATCAATAATGTTTAGTCTACCTACAGCTCTAGGCAAACATAATGTATCCCAGACAACTAATGCTCTCTTTGATGGTTCAGCACTTCCAGTCCATAAGAATGTTCTACATAGGCTTGTTATTAGTTTTATAATCTTCTTAGGGAGCAAGAAGACTTGAGCCCAATATGTTTGCATTTCAAAGAGAACACTCTTTATAAGTTGGAGCCTACCACTGTATGACAGAAACTTCATGGTCCAGCACTTAATCTTGGTTGTCATCCTTTCCACCAAAGGCATACATTGTTGAATACTAAGTTTCTTAGATGATAATAGGACCCCCAGATATCTAAATGGCATCTCACCTAAGGAGAAGTGCATCTCTATCAGAATTCCTTCTTTAAATGTGTTATCCACCCCAGCCAGGTATATGGAACTCTTTTCTAGGTCGGCATGTAAACTTGATACTTCGGAGAAATGGGTAAAAGCCTTTATCATCAGCTGGATTGAACCCTTGTCAGCCCTACAACACATCAATAGGTCATCGGCAAAGCAGATATGGATTAGCTTCATCTTCTCACACCTTGGGTGATAATTGAAGTCAGGAATGTGGCTCAACTGTTTCAGTGACCTATTCATATATTCCATAGCTAGGACAAAGAGATATGGGGACATAGGGTCACCTTGTCTCAATCCCTTCTTAGCTTGAAATTTAGGAGTAACACCACCATTTATCAGTATAGCATACTGGACTGTAGTCACACACTCCATAATCAAATTCACAAACTTCACAGGAAATCCGAATTCCAATAGTACCATCTTCAGAAATCCCCACTCCAAAGAGTCATATACTTTCCTTATATCCACCTTTACAATGCACCTTTGGGATACACCTGTTGACACCTAATTTTGGCTCGCCGTGCTTAAAATTAACGTTTTAGAGCGCGAAATACATTTTTTTACACATTTTTACATTTTTTGAAAATTTATTGATGATTATCCTTATTTTAGGAATTTTATCAATTTATTGTCATTTTTAAGAATCATTATTTTTGCACATGTACAGCGTAATACTACCATTTTGTGCAATTAATAATTGTTTCTTAATTTTATAACAATACATTTTCATATCTTATACATTAATAATTACATTTCATACTTACGCATGTATTAATTAACTATATTTTAGTACAGTCTGTCAGTGCAGAGAAAACCAGAGCAATTAATTTTTAAACGCAAAACAAAAATTCGATCAAGTAAAGGTCTCGTCACCTTTTTAAAAGTTGACATTTGAGGTGATGGGTTGGTTTCATGATCCATTGGTTATTATATTTTTACATAAAGGTTAAAAGGGGTAAAAGGGACAAAGGGATACACTCTTTTATTCTTTGGATAAAATAAGGGGCCATTTTGTATTATAAGGGAAAAGGGAGGGGTTAATTTTAGGACACAATCTTCAACACACACTACACATCTCATTTTTTCAGATTTCTAAAGGGTTCTCTCCTCCTAAATCCTAGAAGTTTCTCTCCCCTCACCTTCTCTCTCTGACAGCCACGCCGCCACCCCCTTCCACGCCGGAGCTCCGAGCTCCGGTGAACTCTAAACCATAACCACAACGACACCTCAGCCCTCTACTCCCTCTCCTCACTTCTCCAAAAACAGCCACCCCTACCCCCCTTCTACCATCTTCTCCGGTGACGAGCTCGCCGAAGCTCTAGACCAACACCACCAGCCCTTTGCTCCCTCCGTTCTCACCGCCAAAGCCTCCACTACGACACAACCTTCTGCCCTCATTTTTTTTTTTTGCCTTCTTCACTGCTCCGGTGAGGAGCTTTATGCTGCGGTGAACCGGAGCAGCCGCGAAACACGACCCCTAACACCACCACGACGCCACTGCCTTTCCTCTTTTCCCCGCTGCTCTCTCTTATCTCCCTCTGTTTTGACACCACCAACAAACAACCCACGCATAGCCATTTCCAACCTTCCCCTTTACTACCCGCCCTCGGAAAAAGTGTCCGGTGACCTCTGTTTTTCACGATTCCATTTTAATATTGCTGCTCCGATTTTGTTCTGATGGCTAACTGTTGTTCTTGATCCCTTTTTAGACTAATTTTGTACTATATATATTTTTCCAGATAACATTAAACTTTTCTGGTGAATTGCACTTGTTTTGTGCATCTGATGCCTTGCCATAAATGTTTTGATTTTTGTTTGGGTTTCATATTGATATTGCTAGATAGTTGTTGCCTGCTTCGTCTTATATTGATCAGATTATTTTTAAACATTTTCTCTTGCTATATAAATATTGGTTTTTGTGCTCGGAAAATACTACTCCGGCAGCCAACGGGACTGTTGTTGACACTTTTACCCAAATTCATTTGGGTGAATACTAAACCCAAATGGCCGATGAAGAAATTTCCGTCGATTTCCAAGGCCTCCCATGTACAAAAGACGGGTTTTTTATTTTAAGTTTATTCATTATTTCTTTAATTCATTCAATAGTTATTTATTCTCTTACTAACACTTTTACTAAGTGTCTATACAGGTACCCGGAGATACATCCCGGAGACGACACTCGGAAGGAACCCGAAGACTTCATCGAATCACCGTTTGTATTTACTTTCCGCATTTTTTTATAACTGTACAAAATATAAACTCATAGTATAGTGGAAACTTTATTTTTTGGAATGACGGGTTGATATATTTACTTACTTGTCGCCTTGTTTGTTAAACTTAAAATTGTCATTCGCTTTAGGCAAGACTTAGGCCGTCAATACTTTCATAACTAGATTAAATTGACCTGGTATAAATACTTTGTTAATTAATTCATACTTTTGGCGTTTAGGCAAAGATAATAGTTCATCCTTTATTTTTTTATTTTTATACGCTTTTAATACACATTTTTATAACATACATTTTACATTCTTTCGTACACATTAATACACCTTTTATTTAAGTTAAATTCACATTTTGACGCTAGGCAAATATTAAGTCGTCCATTTACAAATCTTTTATTCTTTAGAGGCATTAGACATTTTTACTCATTATTTTTTTTATACATAATTCCTTATACTTATTTTTTACCAAAATTTTTTACTATCCTTTTATTCCTTATTATTTTGATAGGATATTCATTAAATGAACGTTCTTTTAACTAAACGGTAGAAACAAGTCAAATCAATTTCACTTTTTGTAATAATTTTGTTATATAAACTCTTTACACTAATGAATATTCGTAGATTATTTTTACATTCTTTATGCACTAATATATCTAGTTATACAATTCTTTAGACATTTTATATTTGATATACACTCTTTTATACTTGAAATATGTTCTTTATATGTTTAATATACATACATTACACATAGACACACATTCGTTATATACCTATTTTACATACTCTTATATTTTTATACATCTTCTATATTGTTGTATATATTCTTTACACCAACTGATATACCTTTGTGCTAATAGATATACACTTGTTTTACTAACAAATACACTACCATACGAACGAGGTATGTTTTCTTTACACTCCTTTGTACATTCATATCGATATACATTCTTCATAAATTCTTGATACTTGATATACATACATTTTTTATACACTGTATACACTTAGCATATTATCACCTAGTGTAGCTTTTCATGAAATCACAACATTTTGAAAACAAGTAATAATAATGATAAACAGATAGATAATCCCCCTCTAATGTTCAATTAAACCAAGTCTAAGGATTGTCTTCGGACAGGCTCTGAGGAATGCTTAATACCTTCCCCTCGGGGTAAATAAAACCCTTATCTAGAATCTCATAGGTTTCGTCGACTAAAATAGAGTAGACACACAAATACATATAGGTTTCCTATTTTTCCTTAAAAATTAGGTGACGACTCTAACCCTTTTTAAACCAGTTAGAAGAACCGGGAAGTTGCAAACTATCTTGGACCCGTTCAAAATAGGGCGTAACAGAATGGCGACTCCACTGGGGATTACCTAGGTTTTGACCTTAACAGACTTAGTTTAAGTGAGCACTTGAGGGATATGTGATTATTTATTTATTTTTATTATTATTACTTTTTATGTATATATTGTGAACTGCTACAATATTATCTTTGAAAGGACACGAGCCAAACCAAACTTGTGTTCCTTGTTTAATTGAAGACACTACATGTTACTGTTTTCTTTATACTGTCATCGCACTTTCAATTGAGTCTTTGGCCGTACACATACACACATTGTGCACGTGAGTTGTGCTTTTGCGCTCCTCCGAACCTTCTTCAAACTCCTTAGTTTCAGAGATTGGTAGGCTAGTCTTACTACTTGCCATCTCGCAGTTTTCCGAATATTCTTTATCAGCTTAGGTGAATCTACTCTTAGAATTCTTAGGCCGTTGTATGTATAATTTTGATCACTGCTCTAGCCGGATTAATTTCATTCTTTATTTTCCACATATTTTTTATTTGCTACATGCTCTTTGCATCTTACATATTCTTTATTTGTTTCACATACTGTATTTATTAGACATTCTTTAGTTGTACATATATACTAGACATACCTTCTTCCGCCTTGTCTGCTTTATCGGACAATTTTGGTTGACTTATGTTGAGCTTGGAACCTTTCCAAACCCTCACACCCATTTTTTTGGTCTTTACGACCACCCTCACAGCCATATTATTTTTCATACCTATTTTCAATCTTTGCAACTATCATTTTGATTCTACCAATCTTTTTCAATACAACACAATCTTGTACATTCTTCTCATCCATGGAGCACACTTTTTTCAGATTCAAACTCTTGTTCATAACCTCACTTCTGTTCAATACAATCACCAATTCATCCAAATCACATACGACACTGTATCTGCCCGAACTACGTCTGACTTGATTCTTGGCCTGGCAAGATACGTAGGCAACCCTACACAAGGGTTCGGTCTCCCCACTGTTTCAGAATAATCCACCGGAATAAAAACAAACTGGGACAATTATTTTGGAGTAGTTCAAAGACTCTCTTCAAAAAAGCCTTCTAAGAGCGTCAATCAACCCCTTGAAATCCAAAACCCAACAGCGGCAATGCCAGCCTTACCCCAACCATCACCCAGTTTTGGTCCCAAATTATGGGATATAAGCTTTTCTTCTTCCAAGCATCGCAAGCCATGAGAAATTTGGCGTGTCGGCCTTTATTTTTCAATCCCAAGGGTTCAACACATGTAAATCCTCCCCCCCTCAACTATACAATAATCGTGCCAACTGATAAGGAGTAATGTCAAAGCTCCACAAACAGTTTGGTACCCAATCATTGCAACCTTACCGATGGGCGCGGAGTATTTTTAGAAACTCCATAAAAGTCGCCATTCCCCCTTATCACCTTGTCAGCGGACGCGGATTATTTTTTAAAACTCCACTGACGCTGACATTTCCTCATAGCCAACCATGCCAATGGATGCAGAGTAGTGTCAAAGCTCTGGCAACGTCTGACCTTCTCCTCCATAATAATCTTGTCAATGTACTGGAGTAATGTCAAGGCTCCATCTACAGTTGACCTCCTTCTGCTCGGCTGCCTGTTAGAGTATTTTTTAATGCTCTGGCTGCGATCAGCTCATTTTTTCTGACCGCCTACCATAGTACGGTCCAAGTTCTGAGCCTATGATTGGTCCCTTCCTGGATAATTTTCAAAAGCCCTGTGCCTGCGATGGACACACCCTTCTGCCATCTGTCGGAGTACCTGCAAAACTCTGCCTTCAATCGGCACCTCTTTTCTTACCTCTCTGAACGAACTACGCGCACCTGATTCTCATAAAAAATGAGATACGTAGGCAACCCTTTTCGGGTTCGGTACCCCTTATTCAAAAAATACAAAAAAATATTTTTTAGATTTATGTCTTTGACTTGATTGGTACCAACACAGTTAGGAATGTGCATAGGAAAGAAACAAGTAACAATCGATAGAATGGAGAGGACTGACTTCGTGGTAAACCATAGATTCTTTTGGTACCTCTCATTCACACTTTAAGTGACACTTGAAAAATTCTCTTGCATGCTCGTAAGACAAGAATAAAACCAACCTCATTGTTTCATGTGCATTGTAGGGTGAGCTTTAGATAACGTTCAATTGCATTGCATTGTGATCTAGAACTTGGCCCGAATGTCTGTTGAGGCGAAATTATGAGTAACACTTGGTATAGGAAAGGATCGTAGGCCTTCTTTGACCCGTTTGAGCCTTTCTATCCTACCAAATGATGTTATCCCTAGCATTCCCCCTTTGAGCCTAAAGCCTTTTCTTTGACAACCACATCATAAGACTATACCATTTCTGAGTGCTTACACGCACTATCCCTCTCTTGGCCCAACCTCCCTGAGCGCACTAGAAATGTGCAATCGTGGATAAGAGATCCAAACTGAAGCTTCAAAAAAAAAAAAAAAAACGGTCCGAGGAAAATAAAGACGAAGAACGACCTCCAAAGCAAGAAGGAGCCCAACAAAAAAAAAATCATCAGACATCATTCAGGATCTCGGGCATACAACCCGTCATTCATCTTTATTTTTCACATTCCGACATACAACCCGGAATTAACATCAGGACTTCGGGCATACAACCCAGGTCAATTCTCTTAATCCCCACAGAGTGTCGGGCATACAACCCCGAACTCCAAAAAAAAAAAAAAAAAAAAAGGGCTCCAACTTGCAAAAGAAGTCGCACAAATACAAAAAAAAGGGACAACAAAACGAAGCAGATCAGCATCAGAGCACACAAATACCAAGCACGGACATAGTGCAACGCTCAGGGAAGAATTAGTCACTCCCTACCCAAATAATATCCTACTATTTTTCCAAGCCTACAATACACACCCGTAACAAGCCCTACGTGATCCTATGCGAAGGGTTCTCACATTAGTGGATACTTACATGATGGCCAAGACTATGGTATCACAATTGCATGCATTGAACATCCTTCTGAGTGTTAGTGTACTTCTCTAGACGTCCCAAAGTAAAAAAAAAATACTGAATATGTGTGAAAAAGTGACTTTCTTTCTAATGAGGGCACTTGAAACATGAGGATAGGTATAGTTCAAAACCTTTACTTGAAGCAAGACGAACAAATCTTGTCGATACTTAAGTATGTTTGAGGTACCACTTGAAGCTGTAGAACTATCACGAAGTCAATCTCGGTTAGCTGGGAAGAAATTGATAGCTAATTGTTGGTACCAACTGAAGTCAAGACGTGATTCTCTCCTCACTTCTTCAATTTGCAATATTCTTTACAACAAAAAACAACAGAAAATGCATCAAAAAAAAAAAAAAAAAAAACAGGCGCCCACCTTCTAATGCGGGTATTTTCATTTCAAGTACATTTTTACAGGCGCCCACCTTCTAATGCGGGTATTTTCATTTCAAGTACATTTTTACAGGCGCCCACCTTCTAATGCGGGTATTTAAATTTTAGTCAAGGCGCCCACCTTCTAATGCGGGTATTTTAAATTTCAGTCAAGGCGCTCACCTTCTAATGCGGGTATTTTAATTTCAGTCAGGCGCCCACCTCATAATGCGGGTATTTTAAATTCAGTCAGGCGCCCACCTTCTAATACGGGTATTTTAATTTCAGTTCAGGCGCCCACCTTCTAATGCGGGTATTTTAAATTTCAGTTCAGGCACCCACCTCATAATGCGGGTATTTTAAATTCAGTCAGGCGCCCACCTTCTAATGCGGGTATTTTAATTTCAGTTCAGGCGCCCACCTTCTAATGCGGGTATTTTAAATTTCAGTTCAGGCACCCACCTCATAATGCGGGTATTTCAATTTTAGTTCAGGCACCCACCTCATAATGCGGGTATTTTAAATTCAGTGAGACGCCCACCTTCTAATGCAGGTATTTTAAATTTCAGTTCAGGCACCCACCTCATAATGCGGGTATTTTAATTTCAATTCAGGCACCCACCTTCTAATGCGGGTATTTTAAATTCCAGTTCAGGCACCCACCTTCTAATGCGGGTATTTTAATTTCAGTTCAAGCGCCCACCTTATAATGCGGGTATTTTAATTTCAGTCAGGCACCCACCTTCTAATGAGGGTACTTTAATTTCAGTCAGGCACCCACCTTCTAATGCGGGTATTTTAATTTTCAGTTAGGCGCCCACCTTCTAATGCGGGTATTTTAATTTCAGTCATGCACCCACCTTCTAATGCGGGTATTTTACTTTCAGTCAGGCACCCACCTTCCAATACGGGTATTCTAATTTTTTTTTATATAGGCGCCCACCTTCAAATACGGGTATTCCATCTCAAAGCTCTGGCACACAAAGTAGAGTATGCATCAAGATCTCGGCACACAACACGAGACTTCATTTCATTTCGAGGCTCCGACACACAAACCGGAGTATGCATCAAGGTCCTCACACACAATCCAGGACCCCTCTACATTCAGAGTTGTGGCACACAACCCGATGTTTTCATCAGGGTCCCGACATACAACTTTGTAGTCCATTTTAATCCATGGCTCTGAGTTTGGTCACCCCCATAGCAATACATCATTTTCCTCCCCAAATTATTTTCCCGAACTACAATCGGTCTGACTCCCATTTCAGGGATATGTAGGTAACTCGAATTCGAGCACGACCGTTCTTCGTCCCACACCGGCTAGGACCACTCCAACAACACTGGGGCAAAATTTTGATCGGACGATCAAAATTTGCCACAACATCCATTAGTTACCACCTTTCGAACTACATTGACCTGATTCTCGTGATTGACGAGATATGTAGGAAGCTCTATGCAGAGTTCGGTCACATCGGGGCGAGAATCATTCTTTCCCCAGCAAGTATACAATCTTGCACCCTCCCAGCGTCTCGTAGCTCGACACTGGGGCAATTTTGGAAGCGATGACGTGAGTGCGCGAATGTTTTTCGGACCTGAATAATCCTTCCCTTTTTATCATTTTTCTTTTTTATCACAACCCTGCCGGCGGACGGGGAGTATTGTCAAAGCTCTATCAACGTCTGGCTTCTTTCTCTGTACATATCCTTTTAGTAATTCTTTGCCGAGCCAAAATATGCTACACGTCAACGTCTTCGTCCGAAAACTCTTTCATCTTCTCCGGTCGAAGAGGGACAAGCTGTTGACACCTAATTTTGGCTCGCCGTGCTTAAAATTAACGTTTTAGAGCGCGAAATACATTTTTTACACATTTTTACATTTTTTGACAATTTATTGATGATTATCCTTATTTTAGGAATTTTATCAATTTATTGTCATATTTAAGAATCATTATTTTTGTACATGTACAGCGTAATACTACCATTTTGTGTAATTAATAATTGTTTCTTAATTTTATAGCAATACATTTTCATATCTTATACATTAATAATTACATTTCATACTTACGCATGTATTAATTAACTATATTTTAGTACAGTCTTTCAGTGCAGAGAAAACCGGAGCAATTAATTTTTAAACGCAGAACAAAAATTCGATCAAGTCAAGGTCTCGTCACCTTTTTAAAAGTTGACATTTGAGGTGATGGGTTGGTTTCATGATCCATTGGTTATTATATTTTTACATAAGGGTTAAAAGGGGTAAAAGGGACGAAGGGGTACACTCTTTTATTCTTTGGATAAAATAAGGGGCCATTTTGTATTATAAGGGAAAAGGGAGGGGTTAATTTTAGGACACAATCTTCCACACACACTACACATCTCATTTTTTCAGATTTCTAAAGGGTTCTCTCCTCCTAAATCCTAGAAGTTTCTCTCCCCTCACCTTCTCTCTCTCACAGCCACGCCGCCACCCCTTCCACGCCGGAGCTCCGAGCTCCGGTGAACTCCAAACCATAACCACAACGACACCACAACCCTCTACACCCTCTCCTTACTTCTCCAAAAATAGCCACCCCTACCCCCTTCTACCATCTTCTCCGGTGACGAGCTCGCCGGAGCTCTAGACCAACACCACCAGCCCTTTGCTCCCTCCGTTCTCACCGCCAAAGCCTCTACTACGACACAACCTTCTGCCCTCATTTTTTTTTTTTTGCCTTCTTCACTGCTCCGGTGAACCGGAGCAGCCGCGAAACACGACCCCTAACACCACCATGACGCCACTGCCTTTCCTCTTTTCCCCGTTTCTCTCTCTTATCTCCCTCTGTTTTGACGCCACCAACAAACAACCCACGCATAGCCATTTCCAACCTTCCCCTTTACTAGCCGCCCTCGGAAAAAGTGTCCGGTGACCTCTGTTTTTCGCGATTCCATTTTAATGTTGCTGCTCCGATTTTGTTCTGATGGCTAACTGTTGTTCTTGATCCCTTTTTAGACTAATTTTGTACTATATATATTTTTCCAGATAACATTAAACTTTTCTGGTGAATTGCACTTGTTTTGTGCATCTGATGCCTTGCCATAAATGTTTTGATTTTTGTTTGGGTTTCATATTGATATTGCTAGATAGTTGTTGCCTGCTCCGTCTTATATTGATCGGATTATTTTTAAACATTTTCTCTTGCTAAATAAATATTGGTTTTTGTGCTCGGAAAATACTACTCCGGCAGCCAACGGGACTGTTGTTGACACTTTTACCCAAATTCATTTGGGTGAATACTAAACCCAAATGGCCGATGAAGAAATTTCCGTCGATTTCCAAGGCCTCCCATGTACAAAAGACGAGTTTTTTATTTTAAGTTTATTCATTATTTCTTTAATTCATTCGATAGTTATTTATTCTCTTACTAACACTTTTACTAAGTGTCTATATAGGTACCCGGAGATACATCCCGGAGACGACACTCAGAAGGAACCCGAAGACTTCATCGAATCACCGTTTGTATTTACTTTTCGCATTTTTTTTTTATAACTGTACAAAATATAAACTCATAGTATAGTGGAAACTTTATTTTTTGGAATGACGGGTTGATATATTTACTTACTTGTCGCCTTGTTTGTTAAACTTAAAATTGTCATTCGCTTTAGGCAAGACTTAGGCCGTCAATACTTTCATAACTAGATTAAATTGACCTGGTATAAATACTTTGTTAATTAATTCATACTTTTGGCGTTTAGGCAAAGATAATAGTTCATCCTTTATTTTTTTTATTTTTATACGCTTTTAATACACATTTTTATAACATACATTTTACATTCTTTCGTACACATTAATACACCTTTTATTTAAGTTAAATTCACATTTTGACGCTAGGCAAATATTAAGTCGTCCATTTACAAATCTTTTATTCTTTAGAGGCATTAGACATTTTTACTCATTATTTTTTTTATACATAATTCCTTATACTTATTTTTTACCAAAAGTTTTTACTATCCTTTTGTTCCTTATTATTTTGATAGGATATTCATTAAATGAACGTTCTTTTAACTAAACGGTAGAAACAAGTCAAATCAATTTCACTTTTTGTATTAATTTTGTTATATAAACTCTTTACACTAATGAATATTCGTAGATTATTTTTACATTCTTTATGCACTAATATACCTAGTTATACAATTCTTTAGACATTTTATATTTGATATACACTCTTTTATACTTGAAATATGTTCTTTATATGTTTAATATACATACATTACACATAGACACACATTCGTTATATACCTATTTTACATACTCTTATATTTTTATACATCTTCTATATTGTTGTATATATTATTTACACCAACTGATATACCTTTGTGCTAATAGATATACACTTGTTTTACTAACAAATACACTACCATACGAACGAGGTATGTTTTCTTTACACTCCTTTGTACATTCATATCGATATACATTCTTCATAAATTCTTGATACTTGATATACATACATTTTTTATACACTGTATACACTTAGCATATTATCACCTAGTGTAGCTTTTCATGAAATCACAACATTTTGAAAACAAGTAATAATAATGATAAACAGATAGATAATCCCCCTCTAATGTTCAATTAAACCAAGTCTAAGGACTGTCTTCGGACAGGCTCTGAGGGATGCTTAATACCTTCCCCTCGGGGTAAATAAAACCCTTATCTAGAATCTCATAGGTTTCGTGGACTAAAATGGAGTAGACGCACAAATACATATAGGTTTCCTATTTTTCCTTAAAAATTAGGTGGCGACTCTAACCCTTTTTAAACCAGTTAGAAGAACCGGGAAGTTGCAAACTATCTTGGACCCGTTCAAAATAAGGCATAACACACCTGCTCTAGAATACCCTTTGACTAGCTCGTGGGCTATCAGAACATTATCTAAGATACTTCTGCCTTCTACGAACGCGGACTGGGAAGGCCCTACCACATAGTCAACCACTTGTTTTAGTCTAGCTGTAAGAATTTTGGCAATAAGCTTGTATAATGTTGTACAACAAGCTATTGGCCGAAATTCTTTTACAAATGTGGGATTGGAAACTTTTGGAACTAAAGTCACTGTTGTGCAATTTATCTCTTTGAGCAGCTTGCCATTCTAAAAAAAACTGCTATACTGCTTGCACCACGTCCTCTCCAATAACCCCCCAAATCTGTTTAAAGAACTCTGCAGTAAAGCCATAAATACTTGGACTCTTGTGTGGGGGTAGAGATTTGAGTGCTGAGACTACTTCCTTCTTAGTAACTGCTTCAACTAGTTTCCTTTGATGGACAGTTGTGAGACAAGGCCCATCCCTAGCAATGGTAATATCAAGACTTGGGAGTTCAGCTGCACTTGTGCCCAATAGATTCTTAAAGAATCCCAAAAATTCTTGATGTGCCTGATCTTCTATTAGAACTACTCCCATATCATTGCATATATTGGAGATTCTATTCCTTGCCTGTCTTGCTTTTAAAAAGCATGAAAAAACTTGGAATTTGAGTCCCCATGGGAGATCCAAGTAGCTCTGGATTGTTGCCTTAGAACCTGTTCTTGGACATTGGACCAGTGTTCTAGTTGCCTTAGCCTTTGCCTTTCTTCTTGGATAAGAGTAGGATTAAACAAGTCAGCCTGGAGTTGGTTTTGAATAGTTTTGACTTGCTCCTGTAGTTCATCAATTCTTGTCTCTAGCGTAGTCAACTCTCTGTTCATATGTGCAGCCTCCATTTCAATCAACTTCAACTTTCTCCACGTAGCATACATTGCATACCCATTTACTGGTGTCCACCAAACATTAGCCACCATAGTCTGAAATGTCTGTTGCTGCATAAGAACATTGTATAATCTGAATGGTCTAGGTAATTTATGCTGAACCACCCTAGTATTGATAATAATTGGTGAATGGTCTGAGCACTCAGGGGGGATAATGAGTTGTCAAATTGCTATATTGCATAAACCATAGATCATTACCCAGTGCCCTGTCAATTAAGCTATACACTCTGTCATCAGCATCTCGTTTGTTGCACCATGAATAGTGACTCCCTCTCCGTGTTAGCAACCCCAAGTTCAGATCCTCAACACACTCCTGAAAATCTACTAGCTCAGGAGCTTGAATGGGTGCTCCATTAACTCTATCATTTACAGACAAAACAGTGTTAAAATCTCCCAATATCACCCAAGGTTCAGCCATTGATAAGCTAATGACCCTGAGCTGTCTCCAGATTTCTCTTCTCGTAGCAACTGTGTTGAACCCATACACAAAAGTCATCTGGCAACTGAATTGGGACCCAATCTCTTTGACTAAGAAGTGGACAATTTGGGAATCCGAGTAGAGAACAGTGACTCCTATTTTTGATGTTTCCAGCAGATCCAAAGTCTGCCATTAGGAACCGCAGGATAATCAGTGAAAGTTTCTTCTTAATTTTCTCAGCCATATTAGCCTTTATTTTAGTTTCTAAACACCCTATTAAATCCACTCTATATTTTAGCAAAAAGGACTTTAGTCCCTTTTGCTTAAAGGGCTTGTTCAGCCCCCTTATATTCCACGAGCAAAAGATCATGGAGGGTGTTGTTTAGTGTTATGAGTCCCCTTAAAGGTTTCTCTAGCAATTGAGTCGCTACTGCTATGGCCTCATTAACTCTGTCTTATTTTGTTGGTTCGGGGAAGGCTTGAGCTTTTCCTCTAGTGTTGATCCTAAGCACTGCCTGATCACCAGGGGCTGCTCTAGCCTTCGTCACCTTTTACAGGTATCTCAGTGTCTGATGCTGCTGCCTTCTCTTTCTAGGCTTGTGATTTTGTTGCTTTGGAGTAGGTTGTTTAGCAGATAAGTTTGCCGTACACCCTGCATCATGATGGTCAATCTGAAAACACTCTACACAATACTTCGGTTTCCATTCATAGTCAATCTTCTGTTCCTTCACCTTCCCACCCAAAGTTTCAATTAGAATGGAATTTGGAAACTCTTGCGAGGCATCCATCTCTATTAATAGTCTAGCATAGGATACTCTATCACCCAATGCTGTTAACTTATCAGTGCAAAGAGGTTTCCCTAGACAGCTCGCAATCCTCCCTAAATTCTCTATTGCCCAAAGCTCAATAGGCAAACTGGGAAACACGACCCAGATGGGTAATAATCGAGCAGATTCCTTACTATTATAATTGAGGGTTAGTTACATTAAAGACTCATGTAATAAGAATTAATTCGAGATACACCCCTTGTATTTTAAAATTGAACATTTACACCACTTATATTATGAGAATCATGCACTTACACTCTCTATGGGGTATAGTCGTAACTAAATTTATTAAATATAATAATTAAAAATAAATTAAAATTATAAATAACTCAAATTACTTAATAAAATATGCCAACTATTATTATTGGCTTTCTCGCACATTAAGCAAGCAAATTATTTTTATTTAAATAATATTTTATTATATAAGAACTCCTCATCTTTAGTTTCTTTATTTATTCTTCTCTTTAAAATAATTTTTAATTTACTTATTTCGATAAAGTTTCATTAGAGTAGGATTTCTTAAGAATATAATTTTTATTTTATATTTGAAAATTTGGGAATACATCACTATAATTTAGATTTAAAAAAAAATATTTTTCCAAATCGTTAAAATTCTAGTTATCTTTTCATTACATACTCATGTAATAAGAATTAATTCGAGATACACCATGTGTTTTAAAATTGAAGATAGGATTTTCATAGTATAAGTGGTGTAAATGTTCGATTTTATAATACAAGGTGTGTATCTCAAATTAATTCTTATTACATTAATATTTAACGTAATTAACCCTCAATTATAATAAAAACTATTTACTTTTGTTGGTATATAGATCGTAGACTCGATTGTTTTTAGAGTTAGCTAAACAATCATTAATTAAGAAAAGGTAGCAACAAGTCAATGAACAAGAAGATAAAAAAAATTGTTAAAAGATAATATCCAAAATAAAAGAATAAATACTTTTTATAAGAATAATTAATACTTTTTATAAGAAATTTTTTTTTTCAGAAATATCAAAAGATAAGAGAATATATATTTTTGATAAAAAATTGTTAAAAGATTCTTATAGTATTAGAAGATAAATTAATCTTATAAATATTTTAGAAAATGGAAACTTTTGCATAGTTATGAAATGGATACATTTGGATTAATGGTAAGTAACTAAGTACAGCCTAACTTTATCAAATTGGGCGTGGTTGCATAGCGCAGTAAAATTATGCGTTATGCAATTTAGTATTTTAAAAAAAAAAAAAAAAACCGGTAACGGATTTTAACGTGAGTCGTTAACTCACTCTTATATAATGCAGAAAAAAAGTGCGTTAAAGGTACTTTGGTATCTCCTTTTTTTCTTGGGGTATTTTGGTTCAGTTGGATTTTTATTGGGTCATTTAGGTTCCGGATGAGGTTTGTTGGTAGGTGGGAAGGACACAATGAATATGGAAGCCACTTGTGGAACTTGATTTTCCTACTTCTACTAGGGAAGTCATTTTCCTCATTTTTAAGTAACTTACTTTTCTAGAGAAAATGCTTTTAAAAAATTTTGACTAGACCAACCAAACATGAAAAAATTGAAATATATTTTCTTTTCATATCAAACACACCCTTTATTTGTTTTAATACTCCAAAGTTCTTGATTCTTTAGTGAATATCGAATCTTGTGTCCCTTCGTATTTGTTAATACTCCTTCCAACCTTCCTTCCTCATAAATACTTTATTAATTATTTAACAATTATTCAATTATGTGACTAAAAAACTTTAATGATTATGAAGATTCACCAACAAGACATGATTAGTGTCGCCAGATTAAATTAATTATGCAATAAAAAAATATGACACATATATATTTTTTTTAATTAAATTTACTTCTTTGTATCATGTCGGGCCTCATGCAACTAGTTACTATTATATAAGAGTGGATGTTCAATTTTTGTAGTCCTCACAGGGCTACTTTTGATATTTCATATTTTTGTACTTTTTGAGGTTTTTTCGTATTTAATCAGTATTATGTACAAACTAATTTTTTCTTTCACAGCTGGATAAAAGAAAACAAACCATCATTAGGACACTTGTACAACTTTTTAAAATTTTCTTTGAGCCCATGAATTAGTTCTTTATTACCTCAAATATCCTAATGGGTTCTATGTAAACTAAGCAATTTTATTTGGCTATTATTCCCTTCGTTTACTTCTAATTATTCACCATATTAAAAAATATTTTCACTTTTACTTGTCAATTAGCATATCAAGAGAAAAACACATTTTCTCATATTTTACTATTAACATTAATTACTTATTCTCCAAATCATTTCGCAGGACTTAAGATTATAGAACACTTAATATGAGTATTATACACACTCCATTTATAATCTCTTAAAGGAGTTCAAAGTCTATTATGGACAAGTAAAAGTTAATGAAGGGAGTGATAAGGACTTCTTATACGCCACAAAAAGTAATGATGTCATGAAAAAAGTAATTGAGACACCACAAAGTATATACTCCTTCTGTTTCTATTTAGGTAACACTGTTTGAATAGGCATAAAATTTAAGAAAGAAAGAAATACTTTTGAAATTTTGGACATTTGTGTGAGTATATATCTTTTCATGTAAGGGTTAAAGGAGAATTTTTAAGTTTAAGTTGTTTAAAAACATAGAAAGGTGACATTCTTTTTAGGATAGACTAAAAAAGAAAGTGTGCCACATAAATTGAGAAAAAGTGAGTATTAAATTAAAATTGTCGATAAAGAAAAAATTATTAAATTCAAACAAATTTAAAAATAAGAAAACAAATTATTTTCAAGAACTTCTTGAAAAATATTGTGTCGTTTAATTTGGAGGAACGCTAAAAAGTATTTTGCATTACCATAATTTGTAATTATATAGCTTAAGCTTCTATATTTATTTATTAGTTAACTTCATCGATTTCATTATATAATAATTTTTGTAGCATTAGATATTTTTGCCATTAATTTGAACATCGTAAAAAAATATTATTAACCAATATGGGTTTGATTAAAAAAAAAATGAAATTAATTTTACATATGATAGAGCTCAATTTGGATCATTAGAGATTATAGTCTCATAAACTTTTAGCAAAATAGAAAATGGAAGAGCATTTGTACATGTTTTTGTTCAGAAATGTTTAAAAAGTCTAAAATATAAACTAAGAAAAATGTTCTCTTGTAACTTTCAAATACCTTTTTAATCTTTTAGAAACAAAGAGTTAGGAGTAGAAAAAATAAAAAAATAATTATAAATAAATAATTTTTAATGTTGGTTTGGGCCGGGCTTAACATGAGCCAAATGCCACTAGTCTATTGGGATAAGACATCATTACCTCCCTCACCTAGTAGCGTTTTTGCTACGACACACCTTACCTAATGGTTGGTCCTATCACCCCCCTAAACTATTTAAAACCGTAATATTTTACCCCCTAAACGCTGACGTGGCAAGGAGAGTGTGTTTCACTCTCTTTGAGAGAGTGAGAAACATAAAAAACGGGAAAACTTAATTTTAAAAAAAACAATCTATATTTTCCACATTTTAAAAAAATAATTAATCTTTTCAAATTTTTATAAAAAATCAGTTTTTTTTTTTCAAATTTTGACAAAAAAAACACTTTTTCCGGATTTTATTTGAAAAATAAAAGTATCCTAAGAAAATGAAATCATGAAAATCTAGATCTTTTAAGACATTTTAAAAAATAATCAAGCTTTCCATATTTTTAACAAATCCATTTTTCCCTATTTTAAAAACAATTCATGTTTTCAGTTTTGTTTTTTTTTTTTTTAAAAACATATGGCTTTTAAAAAAAATCAAATGTTCAATTTTTTTTTTAAAAAGGGTTTTAAATTTATTTTTTTGAAGAAAATTCAGTTTTTTAATTCGCGTTTTCACTTTTTTTTTTTTTTTTAAAAACGGGTTTTAAAAATAAATTTTTTAAAAGAAAAATCAGTTTTTTAATTCGTGTTTTCAGTTTTTTTTTTTTAAAGGGGTTTTAAAAATAAATTTTTAATTCGCGTTTCAGTTTTTTTTTTTTTAAAACGGGTTTTAAAAATAATTTTTTTAAAAGAAAAATCAGTTTTTTAATTCGCGTTTTCAATTTTTTTTTTTATTATTAAAAACGGGTTTTAAAAATAAATTTTTAAAAGAAAAATCAGTTCTTTAATTCGCGTTTTCAGTTTTTTTTTTTTTTAATGGGTTTTAAAAATAAATTTTTTAAAAGAAAAATCACTTTTTTATTTTTTTATTCTTAAAAATTGACACGTAAGCTGCTTTTTTTTTTAAAAAAAGAAAATAAAAAAATGCACATGTGGCAAGGAGAGTGTATGTCACTCTCTCATATGAGAGTGGACATCAGCGTTTAGGGGGTAAAATATTACAGTTTTAAATAGTTTAGGGGGGGTGATAGGACCAAACATTAGGTAAGATGTGTCATAGCAAAAACGCTACTAGGTGAGGGGGGTAATGATGCCTTATCCCATTAATACAACAATAACATATTCAACGTAATTTCACAAATGACGTCTGGAAGGGAGGTGTATACGCAATCTTGCTCCTACATGTGAAGGTAGAGAGGCTGTCTTCAATAGACCCTCAACTCAGATAAAGCATATCAAAATAAAGTATGGAAAGTAAATACAATAGTGAAGAAGTCTTGCTAAAAATAAATGAGAAAGAACAATAGCAACAACAAATAAGATGCTAACCATAGTAATGGAAGCAACAAATAGTAATAAAATTGAAGAATAAGATAGTAGGAGTAATAATAATAATACTGATAAGAGAAACTAGACAACTCTCGACTATTTATATCGTGTCTAATCACCTCTCCCCAATACTTCTTCGACCTCACCATATCCATTAAATATTAGTGGTAAAGTAAATCGCAAAAATGAGTTAATAAAGCTGGTATTGAAAAAATAAAAGAATTACGCAACGTAACAAACATTTAGATTGCATTTATGAAATGTAGCTATAGTATCAAAAATTACGAATCGTAACTACATTTTGGGTTTTGTAGCAATTACACAACACACACCGATATAACTCTTTTGTGTTGCGAATACAGCTCTTTCACGCAATTTTAACTGATACAGTATGCGTTGATACAACTCTTTCTGCTAAAACAACTGTAGCTACGTTTCATAAATACGCAAACTGTAGCTATATTCGTAATTACGCTTTAAACTATAGTTATTTATGAAATATTCTCAAAATGATTAGGTAGAAATTGGATGTAAGCCCTGCGAACCGAGCTGATCATACGTTTGTAAACTTGACTCTTTGACCAAAATAAGCCATTATTTCAGCCAATTCACTAAAATAATATATTCTTTTAAAAATTTACAGAAGTAGAATAAACGTATTCCGCAGTAACGTATTATGCATTATTTTATTCAAAAAATTCAACGGGCAAAAAAGTTAAAGGTTAACGGTGTTAAAGGGTAATTCGTTACTGTGAGTAACGTTTTATGGTTAATATGTTACTGTGAGTAACATTTTATGGTTAATTAATGGTTTCAATGTTCCACTGATTTGAGTTCTTTATTTTATCGTAGCTGATTTGTGTGCTTTATTTTATGGAGTATATATGATTCACTAAGGTCTCTTAGTCTACAACTTGATGGAAACCATTCTTAGCTGCCGTTTTGCTTTATACAATTTTAGTTCCCGCGAAGTGAATTGAGAGACCAAATTTAGCTGTTGTTTTGCTTTTAGAAGATGGAGTATTTTTCGTTAAGCAATATATATGAAAGATGGTTGCTTCTTAATTTTCATATATGAAAAGGCTGTGATATATAAGCATTAATTACTAGTAGTTATTGTTGTAAACTTAAGACATTGTATCTTTAATTTCTTTTGGGTCTTAACCATCTTGCACTTTAAAATGTATAAGAAAATGTTGAAAGGGAGAATTAACCAACTTCTGCTCATATAATTTTCCACTGTTGGTGTTGTTTTGAAATTGAAAAACAACTACTTTATTTAGCTAATCAATACTTTTTTTATAAGGCTTACCAATATTTTTTAAGGCTAATCAGTATCTTTTTGTAAGGCTAATCGATACTTTTTTTTTTTAAGGGTAATCAATATTGTCGGTAAAGTTTTATAATTACATCAATTAGAAGGGTTTGTAATTTGAGGAATTCTTTGCAGGATTTAACTGCTCGTGCCTGGATTCTATAGAAACGTTACTGTCAGTTACGTTTTAGCCTGAAGTTGTAACTCTGAGTTACGACTTTAAGATCAATCAATGTTAGATTTTGTATTCTTTAGAGTCGTTACTCACAGTAACGTATTAATCATAAAACGTTACTCACAGTAACGAATTACCCTTTAACACCGTTAATCTTTAACTTTTTTGCCCGTTGAATTTTTTGAATAAAATAATGCATAATACGTTACTGCGGAATACGTTTATTCTACTTCTGTAAATTTTCGAAAGAATATATTATTTTGGTGAATTGGCTGAAATAATGGCTTATTTTGGTCAAAGAGTCTGTAAACTTTGTCTCCACCGTAAAACTAATTTGCTACAAATGTTACAGAGAAACTTACACAATTTGTACACTTAGTATAGCCCAGGACCATGATAGAATAAGGAGTGCTCCATGTTCAAAAATCTTATCGGTAGATATGAAGAATTAAGTAGTTTAATTCAAAAATCTAAAATATCAGATAAAGTTTTTACTATCATTTAACTATTTTTTTTACTGCATTCCTAATATCATGACTATATAAGAGAACAATGAACAATTATAATTTTGTTATACGTATAGTAATTATTTAGTGGTTATAAGAAGACTTTTGCTGAAAAATAAAAAAAAAATTGTAACTTGATATATCGAAATAAAAATCTGATTATATGGAAAGAAGATTTAATGCATTACTGTGTCACTATACAAGAAAATTGTAAGTTTTTATATTAAAAAAATACTTGGAAATGGTCTTTAATTTTATACAATATATTAATTTTTCTAATTATCATAAATAAATTGTTTTATTTTGGATTTTACTTTGAGATGTTCAAATGAGTGAACAAATTAGGTTAAGTTTCTATCTTTTATCAATTAGTATATATACCTACCGTATTGGTTTGATTTCTCTTCTTACGTTCATTTATTCTCCTCTTTTCATGTTTATGATGATTTTATATTCCGTTTTAAACTCAATTTTTCCGAATCAATTAATTATTTTTATTTGTCCATTAAAAGAAGTATTTGAATGAATTGATTTTTAAAAGGATAAATTTATAGTTTTGCATCTAGAAAGGTTAAAGGAGCGAATTTAAAAAAAAAAATACACGAATTTTACTTAAAATATATTTATGATATCTTATTAAAGTTTGCTTGCAACTAACTGTATTGAGCCGCTCCTGCCTGATATAACCATACTTGCCTGATACAACTCTTCCGCCTGCTAAAATTGTAGTTACGTTTCAGTAAGTAGTAAATAGTTAAGACAAAGCATTAGCTTAATTGTTTATGGGTGCCTGCCAGATGTTTGATAAAATTCCTCTGAAGATATTTCAAGATTTTGCTCTAATTAAACCTACATCTGCATGTAGCTTATTACATGGTTTATGTTTTGTTTTGAAATGTTATTGTAGAAATGATGAGTGATGATAAAGCTGAGCTAGGGAATTTGCTTGAAATTCTACCTCCTGTTGAGTTCTGCTGTATATATGGTTCCAAACTCCATCCCAACAACAAAGACCAGGTTTTTTCTACTTATTCTTTCTGTTTTGTCATAGATGTGATTTTCCTTCTTTAAAGTTAGCCTCCCTCAATTTCAATTTCAATTTGTTTGCCTGATTTTGACTTGATACGGAGTTTAAGAACGTACAAACGCCTTTTGAATCTTGTGGTTGTTAACTAAATATGTGTAAAATTTACCCGAATGCCCTTTAATCTTGTGGTCTTAAACGTGCCACGTGGAGAGTTGGAATTAAAGAGTTGTCGAAAAAGGAAAATACATTACTTTTAAAACAGAGTAAAAAGGGAAGTAAGATAAACAAATTGAAATTGAGGGAATAATGATTGCATCTCTAGCCACTTCCACTTATGGTTTTGTCTAATCAAGAAGCTCTATGAAGCAGGGGGGATCCACCGTTATGAAATTGACTTCAGTTGAACCCAATACCGTCGGCGCCGAGCATAAATTCAATAAAATTGAAACAAATATTAAATATGAACCCGTAACTTTAAAAATATAATGGGTTCAATGTGAAAAACCTTAAAAGTTGAACCCAGAGATTTAAATCCTGAGTTCGCCTCTGCTATGAAGTACTCCAATAGTACATTACTAACAACTTCATTGCTAGACATCTATGACAGATTACATTATTGGAGTAGCTGATCCTCGACAATGGCATTCTGAGGTAATTGCTGAATTTTAAGAAACTCTCTATCCATCTTTGTTGTCAAAGTCTAACGCCTTTCTACAATCCAGAATCTAAAATTGAACAAGGATCACTATGCTTCATGGCTCATTCACCTTGGTGGAGCAAGGATGGTGCTATTTCCTTTCTTGAATTTACTTCGATTTCCCTTCTTTTTTCACGGCTTCATATATATTTTTGAGTAATAATATTACATTTCAACTTGAACTAAATAATAAGTTACTGCATTGAGTCAGATAACTGATATTGCAAATGACATTGGTGTTGGCGTACATTTCAACCCTTTTGTGTCTTGCAACAAGAAGGTATTGACCATTTAATGATGATGCACGTTTTATTAACACAATAGAAATTTCACATTACGCAACTCTTACAGATGGTCAAGTATGGAGTTGTACGGATGCATGACTTGATTCAAGACATATTGGGATGGGAGAAGTTCTATCTCAGCGGTCGTTTGCAGAAACCTGTATGGTTCATTTTATATGCTATTTAAATAACATGTTTGATAAAGGATTTCAGTTTCCGCATTAGTTACATTGATGAAAGGACATGTTGAATGAATTTAAGTTGGTCAGAATTTTTTGCATTCCTTTTGTGCCTCTTAGTCACGATCGTCGTACTGACAAGTCGCATGAATTTATTTTCTGTTGTAACTGAATTTGATAAAATTGATGCTATCAGGAATTAGGTGTTTATCAATGACAGTGACTATCCTGACTCACTATAAATACTTATTAGTCAAAGAAGCATGAGGTCATCATTTAAGAAGTAGCTTGATATATGATGTTAGCTTACTTTCTTAGTATAACAAAAGTGAGAAAACTTGGTAATATGTTTTTATTCCTATTGGTGGTGGATAAATAAGTTTAAGTTGATTGTGATAATATCCATGAGCTTTTCTATGTTTTCTTGGCCTTAGGATTCCGGCTTCACGTTGCCTAGAGACCAAAAGAATAAAGAATTATAAATGTTACCTTCTTCACAAAAAAAAAAAAAAAAAAAAAAAAGAAAGAATTATCATAATAACTTTGAGCTATAATCCTATCTAGTATCTCATCCCAAACAATTTATAATCCTGAGTGGAATTGATGCTAAGTAAGTGTACTCCCAGATAGTTGCTCCAAGTGTATCAAGATATAATTGGTTCTGACTTGAAACTATTTATCTCTCAGCCTGCATTTTGTTATTAAACAAATTGCATGTGCTTTTTGAGTTTTGATGGCACACCACTGCTAGCTTTTAAGCTCTCTCTTGTATTGACCTGAAGATGAAAAATCCATTCAGACATATGTAAAAGCGAAGAGTTCATTGAGTGTGTATCATAGCCTGTTATATTCTCAAGGATACTCCCACCGTTATCTGTTCACTCAGAGATGTCGTGTGAGTGTCAAAAAGAAGAATTTCTGTTGGAAATATTTGATTGGGATGCTTTGTTTTCTTCCATATAGGTCTGCTCAAAGAATTTAGACTTGAACAAACTTGACATTTGACCACCAAAGCTCTACATTGCATCACAGTTTGCAACTCATTGCAAAATGGAACCTGCATCCCCTACCCCATCTGGTTTTTGGTTTCATCCTTAATCGTATTAGTATGGGGCTTGGTACCTATTGCTTAATTGTTATCAGACATTTCTATGCTTTCTAGTTGGGCAGTCATTGCTGCACTAATGTGCTTCCTAAATAGAGAGTCTAAGTCTACTATAGATTGAAATTGAAAATATAGAAATGAGAAGAAAAAAAAGAACACGGAAAGGCTTTGTCTTTTTCTGTAAATTATATTATGTGATGCCTTCAACAGATATCCTTTAACCTATTTTTAGTTTCATACTCATCCATAATATTCTGGTTTTTTGTTGGCTCCTTTTTTGCTTGTAGTAGAATATGGTGACCGTCTCTCAGCTATTACATTTACTTCTAACCCAGGTGAACATTCTTGTGGATAACTTGGATATCAAAAATGTGAACTCTGTGAACCTGAAAGCTGCAACTTCTGCCGCTCTCCTCCTTTTGCCATCAAAATTCACGGAGGTTAGTCTCTTAATTCATTTCTTGTCAATCAGTACAGGAACATAACACATGCCACTTGGAATTTGGTGTTTATGCAGGAAGATTTATTTGCCAAAATCTGTAGCCTCTCATATATGGGTGACTTGCGTATGCTTTTTGCTGAGGACAAAAATAAGGTAGATTTGATATTTGAGTGGGCCTAAATTTTAGATTTTTCTGGCCCTAACTGCGCCACATGAAAGCATTACTCTACGTGTAAGTTCAAAGTGTAATTGGGTAGTTTTTCAATTTTATAGTTGATATTACTTCCAGCAGATCAACGAATATCAATTAAATTTATCTCTTATCTACAGGATATCCTTTTTGGACTAGAATTCGAATCCCAACTTTTAGCATAGTATCAGTATCACATAGTGCATATGCAACGTTCATGCCACACTGAGTGATTGAATTGATTCTTCCATTTTGTGGACATGAATTTCTTCACTGCATATTGATTCAGGTGAACAAAATTGTACAAGGACAGTTTCATTTATTTGAGGAAATGTATAAGCCACTTCTGGAAGAATATGAGGCCAAGAACTTGTTGAGATTTTCATCAGCTGGTGATAAACAAGTAAACATATTGCAGGTCTCTCTCTCTTTTCTAAAGCTTTGTCTCTTGTTGCTTCGTTGTCATGGTTAATTCTGCTAAATGATGCTGATAATTCTTTTATAATCAATGTGTCTTAATATGGGAACATAGAAAACCCGTTTTTTTCTTCTACTGAAGCATAAAAAATAAGTATGGTGTCTATGGTTGATCAAGAATAGACAGCATGACTCATGCTGATGGCTGATGGGGGCCCTATGTTGTTGCCCATTACTTTCCATTTTTATTGTGATTTTCTGGCCTTGAATGGTAACTTCTGCAGTTAGAGAAGACCTTTTTTCTATTCTACACGGGTCTCAATTAGCAACAAAGTCATTTCCTTGCATGAAAATTAGTTTGTACTTTTACATGATTGCAATTTGTGCAGACTTATTCATATTGCTTTTGGTAATGCATCTATATGAGCTTCTTTGACTACACAAGCAGGTGGTTTCTTTCTGATGGATCTTAGGATATTGATTTTGTTTATACCTCTATTGAGATATGTAAATTGGAAAGTCAAGGTCAAGTCAATCTCAAAAATTGAGATGTTTTAGTTTATCCAAATCAGGATTGTGGGTTATCTGCTGCTTCCACCTTGGTTTCTTCTCTTCCTTCATCGATCAGAAGTGAGATGGCCATGAAACTTGGAGATAAGAGAATTCTGGACAGCTCTGGTACGTATTTCAAATGCAAAAAGAGTGGATTTTCTGGAAAAAAAAATATTCTTAAAAATTGCCTGTTCTTTCAGATTTTATTTCTTGTTAGTAGTTACGGTTGGATTGTGTCTAACTGCCTCGTTAGTGAATATACACTTTATTTGGTTATTTTACCACTGTAACTCTCACGTGTGGATCCTGATACCATGTTGGATTATGTGTGTGTCTCATCTAATCTATTTATTTTATTTTAGTTCTTATGATTAGCTCATATAATGTTCCCTCCTCAGCTAAAGCAAATCATTTCATTTATGTCATATTTTCTTGTAGGTAGAGTTAGACAGCAAGTAGTGATTGGTTCAAAAGAACAGGCTGCTGAGTGCATGAAGAGGCTAGTTAGACGTAAGGTTATGTTTTCGAGCACAAGGCAAGCTGTTGCAGGTTTATTGACTGCTGGTGCTGTACATGGTGTCAGATATGTTGCAAACAAAATGCGCAAGGCTTGGAAATCTTGGTTGTAATCAGTAATGCATTAATTTTGATTTCCTATTTTTGGGTGCCATCATTGCTTTTTAACTGCTTCAGACATGGGGATATAGACACTACTATAGTTTCAACAAATGACATGCGGTTCAACCATAGAGTTCTTGGCGTGGATAGACTTTGCCAAGCCTCCTGCTGCTTTTCAACATCAGCAAATAGAATAGAGAGGGAAAATAACCAAACACCCCATTAAAAAATTTCATCTGAAGATTTTCTGTTCACTTGTATCTTTTCATTATTTACCTTTTCAAAGTTGGGAGGAGTTCTTAGGGGAAGGTCAGGCTGTTCTATAAGTTAGAACATCCTAATGTACCAATTAAAATTTAAAGGTGTCGATCAGTGGTTCTAAACAATGAATTGCTATTGTGTGTTATTTTTTCCTTCTATTTCAGCAGACACATAAAAAGTGTTCTCCTAAGGTTCATGAAATGATCCACATGCTTCATTAGGTATGCATACATGAGTCCGCAACTTTTTTAGCACAAAAAAAAAAAAAGTTGAACCAAACTAGTACAAAAAAAAAAAAACACATTAGTAGGTTTTACGCACGAATTTCGTGCGTGAAAGGACCAACCTGCAAAAATGCAGCTTGGCCCTTTCACGCACGAAATTCGTGCGTGAAAGGACCAACTTGCAAAAATGCAACCTGGGCCTTTCACGCACGAATTCAGGAGGCCTAACATCTGAAAGTGTCAGGAAAATTAACCTTTCACGCACAGAAACTGTGCGCGAAAGGCTTTTATCCTTTCACGCACTAATTTCGTGCGTGAAAAGGCCTCCCTCCCCCAACACCTTGATTTGACAATGCAATATTTGACTGTTTTAACACGACTTGTATTGCGCACCATTTTAATGCGCAATGTAATACCACACATGACAATTTCAGGAATCTATGACACATAAAGCCTTGATTTGACAATACGTTTCCTCATTATTTGACCGTTTTAACACGACTTGTATTGCGCACCATTTTAATGCGCAATGTAACACCACACATGACAATTTCAGGAATCTATGACACATAAAGCCTTGATTTGACAATACGTTGCTGTATTATTTGACCGTTTTAACACGACTTGTATTGCGCACTATTTTAATGCGCAATCTAAGTATTGATTTGACAACACACCACACATGACAATTTCAGGAATCTATGACACATAAAGCCTTGATTTGACAATACGTTGCTGCATTATTTGACCGTTTTAACACGACTTGTATTGCGCACCATTTTAATGCGTAATATAACACTACGCATGACAATTTCAAGAATTTATGACACATAAAGCCTTGATTTGACAATACATTGCTGCATTATTTGACCGTTTTAACACGATTTGTATTGCGCACCATTTTAATGCGCAATCTAAGTGTTGATTTGACAACACACCACACATTACAATTCTGAGTGGTCTATTTAACTTGAAGGCTTGACGAGTGAAAAACCCATCAACTTCTAAGTCTTACAAGTCATTCAAAAAAAATCAAACTTCATAGAAAAAATGTCTCAAAATGCTTCAACTGTTAAGGTTTCACTATTTTGGGATGGAGTTATCGCCGAGGACAATTACTCCATTCGTTATAGTATCAAACCAAAAGCCCATGTTAAATTTTCAACAACTTTAAATTATGAAACACTAGTCAGTTACATGCACAAAAGAATGAAAACTACACCCACTGAGTTTGGAATCTCAATAACTGGCAGATATCCACAAACAATATCAAACGGTGTAGTGCGTTATGGCATGCACAATATCAACGATGATGAATCTTTGAGTGATTATTTGGGATCGCCGGAAGAATATCGTGATTTAGTATTCATTAATGTTTTTGAGATGTATGTTGAAAAGATACCTCGAGAAGAAGTCCCTCAAGTCTAGCCTATTCATGGTAACACTTATGGGGACTTTAGTTCTTATGGAGACATTTTGAGTGGTCAAGTGCCGCTGGAAAATCTAAGCCAGCAATTTAATCAAGCTTACAATGAAAATTGGTAAATATGGATTTTTCATATTATTATGTGTAGTAGCACGTGTTTGTTGTATGAATTGGTAAATAACCAGTTTTCAAATCTTTATAGGAACTATTCTCAAAACTCGCCAGTGGTACCAAATATGGATGTTGGTCAATCCTCTCAGTTCGGTGGAGTTGATCATTCTCCACACCATGACAGTGCTTATGTACTCACCTTGATATTAAATTATCTATATATATATGATGTTGGTATTTAAAATATGTTACTTTTCGTGTAGGAGGATGAATACACTTGATAATGAAGATTTTCCTAATTATTATGAGTCATCATCAAGTGATGACGATGAAATAGCTAATAATGCAGAGGTAACCGATGATGATGATGTTCAAGTTGGTATGACCAACAATATTCCTCAAAGCCAAAACCAACAAGAACCAATGCACCACCACGTACCACCACCGATGGCTGAAAACCCAACTTCTGAAAGCCCAGTTCAGTGGCATTCTAACAATATCCCTTATCTTGACAGCCTGCAGGGTCGTGATGATGCATTTGTCTTCATAAGAGAAGATGATTATAGTCGCCAAAAAACCTGGATTGAACCAAAGGATCTCAACAAAGATCGATGCTACCTTGCAAAGGGAATGTTGTTCGCATCCAAAAAGGCGTTGCAACGGGCTGTCAAAATTTATTGTTTTAAGGACATGAGGGAGTTTAAGGTTGATCAGTCAAACACAAAGATATGGAGACTAGTTTGTAAACGACGGTATCAAGGCTGTGAGTGGTTGCTTCGGGGAATTGTTAAGCCTGATGGTATGTGGGCTATCACAAAATTCCGCGAAAGACACACTTGTGATATGGAAGAAAATCGAGCAGATCATTATAATTTAGATACAAACATGATTGCTCAAGTATTACTTAAAGAGGTTGCTGAAACGCTAAGGTAACTTATCCTACCTAGTACATTATATGTCTTATATCGATTAAAAGATCATTACTAAATATTGTTTGTTTAAACTTATGCAGGATCCCCATCAAAGATTGTATTCGAAACGTTCAAACCGTATATAGTAAAACTATAAGCAACAGAAAGGGATTTCTCGGGCGTAGACGCGCTTTTGAGATGGTCTTTGAAAATTGGCATACTTCTTTTCAATCGCTGCCAAGGTATATAGCAGCTCTACAACATTTTAATAATGGTACTGTTGTAGAGTGGCGGCTTATAGAGGGTAAAATCTTCAACTTCGTATTTTGGACATTCAAACCATGCATTGATGGTTTTGCTCACTGCCGACCAGTGATATCCATAGATGGTACGCATGTATATGATGCCTACGATTTCAAGCTCCTAATTGCAATAGGAATGGATGCCAATGGGTCAATATTTCCTCTTGCTTTCGCAATTGCCGCTAACGAGAGCAACGACACATGGGGCATCTTTTTGACCAATTTGAAAACTCACGTTATTAAGGATCGTACCGGCATATGCGTGTTGTCTGATCGTCACAAAGGCATATTGCACAATATGGCTAATTTACTGGGGTGTCAGCCTCCCTTTGTTTACCATCGCTATTGTTTAAGGCACTTGAAGGCAAATTTGCAATCAACGTTTCACAATGGCACTCTAAACAAATTGATGTGGGGGGCTGCGATGGAGCAACAACAACGAAAATGGGCTGCAAAAATGGATCTGATCAGGGCAGTGAGTGAACCCGCATATGTTTGGTTGATGAAGCTCGAAGTTGAAAAATGGACGCTTCATGCTGATGGAGACAAAAGATGGGGCATGCTCACAACAAACAGCTCAGAGTCTTTCAATGGCTTGCTGAAATCTGCTCGAGGACTACCTGTCACCGCAATGGTGAGAATGACTTTCAAGCAGGTTGTGGAGCGATTTGTTGTTAGGACAAGGCAGGCTAGAGCGATATTAGCCGACGGCGGGACATGGATGCCAAAGCCCTTAAAAAATATGGAGCATTATAGAAAAAAAAGTGAGCATCACCAAATGACCGAGTATGACCCAATTCAACATGTGTATGAAGTTAGGACGGGTTATCGCAACGGTAAAGGTGGAAACGTGCATACCGTTTATGAGGCAACAAGAACATGCACTTGTGGTAAGTGGAAAACGTACCACATGCCGTGTTCTCATGCTGTCAAGTGCTACGAGAGAATAAGAAAAACAGTAACAAGTTATGTGGCGGGGGAATACAAGGTCCACAGTTACCTTAGAGCATATTCCAGCCAATTCCACCCACTTGATAATGAAGCTTATTGGCCAAACGAGCCGTTTTCGATGGTTGTTAACAAGGATTACATTAGGAAATTGGGCATTAACTCACGGAGTCGTAGACCCAATCAAATGGATGTTAGTGAAAGAACTTATTCTCGCAAGTGCTCTACATGTAAGCAATATGGCCATGACAAACGTTCGTGTGGGCAACAAGGCCGTGGTAGTACAAGCACGTCTCGAAGCAATAGAGCCTCTAGAACTTGAAGATTGTATTATTATTATTGTAATTTATTATTGTATTGCTTTGAATTAGTATTGTAATTAAATGGAATGAATTATTTTTTAATTAGTATAAATCTCTCGTATTGGATGAATTATTATTAAATCTAATATTTATATTTGTACATTCAAATATAATAAAACACTTAAATCAAAACCCTATAATATGACAAGTTTCAAAACTTACTTCGGGGCACTTTAGAACCCCCTAAAACGACGATCCAAACGTTTAGGTGGACTTGATGTAATGAGCCGACATTATGTACGCAAAAAAAGATATTAAGTTTTATATAAAATATTGATATTTTGGGGTTTTGAAACATGACTAATCTTTGCCCAAAGTATGGAAAAAAATGTGATTTGAAAGGTAACACCCAAAAAAAAAAAAAAATAGAAGAGCCTTAACGCACGAATTTTGTGCGTGAAAGGCCCAAGCTGCATTTTTGCAGGTTGGTCGTTTCACGCACGAAATTCATGCGTGAAACCTACTAATGTTTTTTTTTTTTTTTTGTACTAGTTTGGTTCATTTTTTTTTTTTTTTTTTTTTTTTTTTGTGCTAGAAAAGTCGCGGACTCATGCTTTCATCTTCCAATCTATTAATTTTAAGTATGTTTTCCTTCTATTTCTCTCATATTTTTCCTTGGAATTTTCTTCCAAACCTGATTTTCCAGTTAACTTCCAAGTTCAAATTTTATTATGTCCGGAAAGGGACAGAATTAAAACAAGGTGTTATGTTTCTGAAGAAAGAAAATTTGTCATCTTTGCTTCATACCCTGCTATTTGGAGATACCGACTGATGGAATTTGACGCAATATGAACGGCTAAGAAAGCTACCCATCAAAATCTTCAGTCTACTTTTCCCTCAACTTATTCAAAGTCTGGCACATCAGGATGTTATTAACAAAAAACAAAAAAACAACAAAAAGAATCGAAGTTGCTTATTAACTATACTAAGAAAGTAGGATACTATTTTGAAGATCACCATCTGCCAAAAGAAAAATACAATAATGACACAGTATGCCATGAAGTCTACTAATAAACCGAGCTTAAGGTCAATTATGAACGCTTAAACTTCCTCCATGCCATGTTGCATTCAACTGTAGCTGTATCTTACTGGTTCAAGAAGTAAGCTCAGTAATGAAAGGAGTATGTAGATGTCATTCCAATAATGTTTTTTGCAGAAATCTTTGACTATTCCAAGTGATATAGGACAAAAAATCCAGCCTGTTACTCTTCCTAGTTCTAGGCTAATGAATTGATAGATTGTCCCATCTCTTTTTACATAAGCCATCTCCAACCCTTCACTCCAAATATTTACTCTAAAATGGAGTAAACTAACTCCAACCATTACTCCATTTTTTAATCCAAAAAAGAATATTCCTTTTTATATTCTTTCCTCTCTTCTATATTATATTATTGTCTTTTATTTAAATTTTATTTTCTTATTTCCATTAAACAAATTCTATCTTTTTTTTTTTTTACATATTCATCTCATATAATTCATATTTCTTTCTTATATAACCATTTAAAATAAAATTATTTTATACCATAAACTTTTAAATAATATAATTTGTAAGAATATTATAGATTATACATATTAACGGATAATTCAAATAAAAGTGAAATCCTTGAGATACACGATAATTCAATACATATTACATTATGGTAAAATTTAGTTTAAATACTTCTTAAATATTCAACTTCCACCTCTAGTATGCTCCCATAAATGATCTATTAATGCATTACGAAGTGCAAAATGAGCATCTTTGTCCTTAATTTTTTTTTTTTGTGTCGACCTAAAATTATTCAAATCGTTGGCTTTTATCTACTACCATTTCTATTGTTGGAGTTGGACCTTCCCAAGCATCTTGAATTGGTGCATTAAGATCACGTTCATTCTCGATTATCATGTTGTGCAATATAATACATTTAGTAATTATATCATGTAGCACTTCTTTTCTCCAAAATTAAGATGTAAAATTAATATAATAAAGATATTACATAAACATAATTTGGTATATATAATATGATAAATTAAAAGGGTTAAATAATAATAAAATAATAGGAAATAGTGATGGAGATAGTGTCACTCCAAATTTGGAGTGATACTGTTCACCGTCCAAAATGGAGGCAAATTTGTAGCTGGGTTGGAGTAAAATTTCTCCATTTTTGACTTCAAAATGAAATTTGGAGTTAAAAATAGAGGTGTGTTGGAGATGGCCGCCTAAGACGACTCCACGTTAGTCCTAGGGAGCTAACACAGATTGTTGATATTTTCAAGAAAGACACATGCACAATTATTGGCCCCTTTTTAACCCTTGACAGGACCATACGGCATAAAACAAAATATCGAATTTAGCGGAACACAAACTTCCTTGTTTAAACAGTAAGACTGACTTATTGGCAACCTTATCGATAACAATAATTGAAGATATGGGAGTCCATCCATAAAGTGAATGATCCTATAGACAGTAGTTCAACGGACATCCAGAGTGAGCTACAGAGCTAGTAATTACTAGCGTTCTGTAACAGTACAATGAGTCCTGAAAGGAATATAATAGTAATGGACTCTGTAGGTGAAGTGGGAGATGAGATTCAACCAAGAAGTTACTGGAGATGGAGCAAGCAAGATTTCTTCCCAGAAGATTCTTTCCAGAATTGGAGCGCATACCAAGCAGCACTGTCACAAACATTTACCAGATTCAAGGACCGAGCTGCAAGCCGTTCCGAGGATGCTGATGAGATTGTGGAGCTAAAGAAACAAAGTGAGAACGAAATGAAACGTTGCCTTAGTTGGTGGGATCTCACCTGGTTTGGTTTTGGCTCTGTTATTGGAGCAGGCATCTTCGTACTCACTGGCCAAGAAGCTCATGAGCATGCCGGACCAGCGATAGTTTTATCGTATGTAGCTTCTGGCATTTCAGCAATGCTCTCTGTATTCTGCTACACAGAATTTGCAGTAGAAATTCCTGTAGCAGGAGGGTCATTTGCCTACATCAGAGTAGAACTGGGAGACTTTGCAGCCTTTATCACAGCAGGAAACATAATTCTTGGATCCATCGCTGGTGGTGCGGCAGTAGCAAGAGCTTGGACTTCTTACTTTACAACTCTCTTGAATCGTCATCCAAACTCTTTGCGTATACATACAAATCTCACAGACGGGTTCAACTTACTAGATCCAATAGCTGTTGCAGTTCTAGTATTTACATCAATAATTGCAATAAGCAGCACTAGGAGAACTTCATATTTCAACTGGATAGCATCAGCAGTAAATATGGTGGTGATTTTATTTGTCATAGTTGCTGGATTTGCTCATGCCAATACCTCCAATTTGACACCCTTTGTGCCACATGGTGCCAAAGGTATCTTTGTTGCAGCAGCAATAGTGTATTTTGCATATGGGGGTTTTGACAACATTGCAACCATGGCAGAGGAAACCAAAAATCCATCTAAAGATATACCACTAGGATTGCTAGGGTCAATGTCAATTATCACCGTAATATATTGCTTGATGGCACTTTCACTGAGTATGATGCAGAAGTATACAGATATAGACCCTAACGCTGCCTATTCTGTTGCATTTCAAGGCGTGGGGATGAAATGGGCAAAATACCTGGTCGCCCTTGGAGCTCTGAAGGGGATGACCACTGTCCTTTTGGCAGGAGCACTTGGGCAGGCACGATATGCCACTCATATTGCACGAGTTCACATGATTCCACCATGGTTTGCACTTGTTCACCCAAAGACAGGAACTCCCATAAATGCAACTATCCTGATCAGGCTTGCAAGTGCCTGTATCGCGTTCTTTTCAAGTTTGAATGTCTTGGCAAGTTTGTTATCTGTAAGCAGCCTTCTCATAGCCACGATGGTGGCCGTTGCTCTGCTTATGAGGAGGTACTATGTTAGAGGTATCACTCCCCGGACAAATCTTTTGAAGCTAACCTTCTTTGTACTGGTCATAATTGTATCCTCCGTGGGGACTTCTGCTTACTGGGGACTGAAGCCTAATGGTTGGCTTGGATACATAGTAACTGTTCCCCTTTGGTTCCTGGCAACTTTGGCAATTTCGGTTCTTTTGCCACAGGAAAGAACACCAAAAGTTTGGGGAGTCCCACTGGTCCCATGGTTCCCATCCCTCTCAATTGCAATAAACTTGTTTCTCATGGGATCATTAGAAGCTTGGGCATTTATAAGGTTTGGAATATGTACGGTTGTAATGCTGATGTATTATTTTCTTTTTGGCCTCCATGCAACTTATGACATGGCTCATCAATCAAAGATGCCAATGTCTTCAAAGATCTCAGAAGAAGACATGGAAAAAGCTAGGGCATAAGTTTGATGCCAATGTCTTCAAAGATCTCAGAAGAAGACATGGAAAAAGCTAGGGCATAAGTTTTTTTTACACCTATGATTAAATCTGGGACTTGAGTTCCATCGCACTTATTCCTGCAATCAAAATATTTATGTTAGATGCAGTCATAACTGAAGAAATAGCAACAGACACAATCCTATTATTATGAATAATGAAAACTGTCAACCACAGCTCATGTTAGTGAAGTACATTCTCAAGAATCTCAACTACAGTCAAGACCATAAATAGAGAAAAAAAGGAAAGATGCTACAAGAGGAAAAGCATGTAAAGTAAGGAGAAAAACATCAGCACATAGGAAACACATTCTAAATCAAGAGTAAAGGTAGGTTTAAAACTCACTTAAACGAACCATAGTTGTTTGTATCGTTTTCATAATTTCTTGAACTTTTCTAGAAGCCGAGCAATGCTTCTTAGGAAACATCGATACCACTCCAGCGAACATATCTGACAATATATGCCCCCCCAAAAGTTACAACTTCTGCACAATGATCATTCATAAAATTGCCATGTTAGATCCATAATCACAATGAAACCATGTAGACTCTGCTTCATATCCAGTCAAAATGGAGTATATTTGATCAATAAATGAACCAAGAAAATGTTAACAAGCATAAGAATTCAAAAGCTCAGAAACATCTGAATTGTGAAAACTTTCAAAAATATTACCAGATTAAACAGTATTCTCGTTGTCATCTTCTACTGCTTTTTCATGCTTCAACCTCATGCACGTCACGAAAGCATCATGTGATGGACCCCTGTGGAGTTCTCACTGCCATTTTCTACTTATTTGCAAGCTTCCCATAGCAACCACCACGCTCACAATATTTCTTTCACCCACCATTGTGATCCCAAGTTAGTTTAGCGAAAAATAATAATTCTAGCAGCCTTACCAAAAGAAAATTACGTTAACATATGCAAGATGCACCATCAGATACATTAAAGAACGACGAATATTCGCATGTGCATTCACCTAATAGACTGCATATAGGAAGAGAAATTTACTCCATATGAGTGTAGAAAGCACTTTTAGTTGTGAAGTGAAATGACTGAGAGAGTAAGGTCAGAGGAAAACGCGCAGAAGAGAGCTTTGCAGCCTGGTAGTACTGTGTTATGGATTCAACAAAATCAATACCAAGTAGCTTCAGCTCAGTGGTACTGTGGTAGTCACTCTGTAACAACTATCGTTTATTTTGTGATTTCTATCCAGTTGTCTTTTTTCCGTAAGATAAATATTTAATATATAGGGATGAGGCCCCAATATACAAAATGTAGGTTATCTAATTGCTCTTTTGTAGCACCATTTTTAGAGGAACTTTGAGCAGTTAGAAATTAATGAAAAGCTGATTTTTAGTTTTAACATTGAAACTGTTAGTCTCTCTTGCACTTCAAAATAAGAACTTGTCACCGATTAGCCCCAATATCTACTTAAAAGAAATGCTTTCAGAGAAAGCCCACACACATTTGTTATTGGTAGAAAGCACACACTCTCTCATATCCATTTTTTTCATATCAAGTAGCGCACTTCTGCTACATTATCAGTTAATTACAATTATTTACAGCTTATTTTAAGTGCAAAATATTTTTTTCCTGAGAAACAAAAAATACATCAACATTTGATGCAAACATCTTTCAAGAAAGCTCCAAAGATTTGCCATCAGCATTTACACTGGACAAGTGGACATTGATAACTCCTGTTTTTCACACTCTCTCTTACCAGAGGGAATATTATATAAAGAAAAAATAAGCAAACAAAAATATGAAACTTATTTTCATAAGCCATATACAGAAACTTTGTTAGCATTTTAGAACTCTCATAAAACATTGTAGTACACATCTTGAGACAAATTGAAACAAAGAGGAAGCAAAAGGTAAATAAGAAATGTAAACAACTACTAAAACAATAACCTAAATGAACTCTTTTTAGACTCACCAAAACCATTTCTAAATGATCTTGCATGACTAGGGTATTGCAGTATCATCAATATTCAAACCTGATATGTAACAAACTTGTTAGAACTTTTAGATTTCAAACCTAACATATGGTAAGAAAGTGAAGAAAAACATATTCAATGACGTGGACGCTTTCTTTTTAATATCCTTCTGATGAAGTAAAAAGTTTCACTGATGGCATCAAGAACAGTACAAAATGTAAGGTTACAAAATATAGGTGTTTAGCTAAATTAGATAATAGGCTATCCTAAGTCCAGGGAACTGACAAAATTCAAAACTTGTAAGGGGAATCTACAAGTGATACGGATTGCTTTTTATTATCCTAATCCTAATGACTGAACAACGCTAGATTATCCTAATTGAAAGGTTTCTGTATCCATTTAAGAGCTTTGTAGAAATAATTGATAAAATGTCATTTTCTGTTACATACATGTGCAACAGATACACACACAAACTAACAGAAAAACGTAATGTTTAAACTATGGAAGCAAGTGTCTGTTTGGAAATAAACAGTCGTCCAGTCATTGTGTAATTGCTTGATGCACATCTCAAGCAGAATGACCCCTATTCTGAAATGTACAGAATGAATCCTCTGAAAGAATCTCACTGTCCTCTTTTGTCTCCAACGAGCAATGTGCCCATCGGAAACAATGTTTCAGGATATTGCATTTTTGCAACCAAAATAAAAACTAACCTCTAATATCAGATGAAAAGGTCACTCCAACACTTGTTAATAGCTCCTTGAACCTTCTTCGGTTTGCAGAGTTCTCGAATAATCATTTCCCAAGTAGAGGACTTGGGATGAAGAAATTTTTGAAGCATCACTTCTATAATTCTTGAAGCTCCTAAAATTCTCTGCCGCCTGTACAGTTGCCACACCAACTTATCCAGAAAGTCTTCCGCATCTTGGGATGGATTTGCTTTTTCATTTAAAGTTTTCAAGAAAATATTACATGTAATAGCATCAGGATCACAACCTCGATCCAACATGGTATTCAAAAGATCAATTGCTAGAGAAACTCTGTCCACCTTGCATAAAGCGCTAAGAACTATGTTAAATGCTATTACGTCAGGCTGAGAACCAGATCCTCTATATAGCATCTCATTGAAGAGTTTCAATCCCTGGTCTACAGAACCAGCATTACAAAGGCCGTGAATCACTGAACTATAAGCCACGGCATCAGGGACAAACCCTTTGCCTAACATGTGCTTCCACACCATCATAGCCTCTTTGAGCTTCCCATCTTGACACAGTCCATGGATGAGTACACTGTAGCAGATTTCATTGCATGTGATACCACTAGTTGCCATTTCTTTCCATAAAAATACAGCCTTGTTGCTATCGCCGGCTTTAAAATAACCTTTCATCATAGAGCAGTAAGTGTAAGCATTGGGATTGCAACCCATTTTAATCATCTCAGAAAGGATCTCCTTAGCTTCGTCAGGACTGCCTTCTCGACACAAGCCATCTATAAAAGCAGAATAAGCAACTGTATTTGGTTTCACTCCCTTTTCAATCATTTCCCTCCATATTTTTAATGCCTCTTCAGGTTTTCCCTCCTTGAACAACCCACTTAGTAGTGCTGAGTAGACATATTCATTTGCAATTCGCCCTTTCAGGTGCATTGCCAACAAAATCTGCACACCATCAGTTGCTCTTCCTTGCTTAACGAACCCGTTGATAATCGTTCCATATGTTACATCAGTTGGCACATACTTATTCGACACCATTCTATCCAATAAACTAACAGCTTTCTCCAACTTACCTTTCAGACACAAACCATGTATAAGTGTGTTATAAGTCACTTCATTCGGAACACAACCTTTAAGAAACATGTTATCCACAAGCTTTGCAGCTCGAGCCAAGTCACCTTTCCGACAAAGTCCATGAATCAACACATTAAATGTTACCGGACTAGGAAAACATCCCTCTATCTGCATTTCATCAAAAAGAATAACTGCCTCATCAATCCGGTCATCTTTGCACAACCCATCCATCAAAGTACAATACGTATAAACATCCGGTTCACATTTCCAGGTAGGCATTTCTCTAAACACCTCGATAGCTCTATCAACCATCCGAAGCTTACAAAAGGTCTTAATAACTAAATTAAAAGAAAGCACATTCGGCTTAATATTCCTATTATTTACAACATCAGCATAAAAATCCAATGCACGACGATATAACCCTGTCTGAACTATCACATTAAGAACAGAATTAAACGACTTCACAGTCCGTTTACATTGAAACTCATCCACCATTCTTTCAAACAATTCAACAGCTTTTTCAGGCAAACGGGCTTTTCCATAAGCTCTAAATACTAAGATAAAACTCTTCTCAATAAAGACTCTTTTTTCACACTTCATTCTATCAAAAACCATCTCTAAAGACCTAAAGTCCCCAGAACTGGCATATTTCTCAATAAGAGAATAAAATGTAGAATCACCCAATTTAAAAGAACCCAACTTTGGAGCCTCTTTAAATAACTTATCTGAAATTGGTACTTCTATTTCAGTTTCACAAGAACCCAACTTGGGTTTTGGGGCAACTTTAAATGAATTATCAAAAAGGGGTTCTTCTACTTTAGTTCCACAAGAATCAAACTTGGGTATTGGGGCAACTTTGGGTAGTCCCATTTCAGTTCTACAAGAATCCAATTTGGGTTTTGGTGCAAAATTATCAGGAATGGGTAGTTCCATTTCAGTTTTTAAAGAAACCAAGTTGGGAATTGCATCATTTGATTGAGGTTCATGTTCAGTATCAGAAGAAGGGTTAGAAAGAGCTGAGAAGAAACTGTTAATAATGGTGAAGTTAGAGAAAGACTTACTACATGGGATTATTAGCTTTGAAGTGAAGTGTTTGGTAGTGAAGGTGTAAAAGAGCATGCCTTTTATCAACTCAGATTCTCATGAAGAAGAGTGGAAAAAAAAAAAGAACTTGTGTGTATTGATCATAATATTGGGTTAAAGTTTATAATCAAGAATCTTTGGTTTAAGGCTTAAGCAAAAATGAAGAAGGTGGTCTCTGTAGGTAGAGACACTGACGAGGAAGAAGAAAACACGAGTAGGGCAGAAAACAGGAGGTGGGAAAGGTGGGGGGGGGGGGGGGGGGTTCTTAATTTTCTTTTTCTTCAATTTTAATTCTTAATTAAGAATATGGGTAAGATTTGATTTTTCATATGGTTCTAATTTTTTACTTTTTTTTTAAGGGAAGCTACCCTTCGGTCATCTAGTTTATCAAATATGTTTCGAGTAAAGAGGGAGTGTCCGGTTCTTTAGGACTAGGAGTGCAGTGTCTGCTTTCGAGAATCTAAATATACCCTCTGAAATAGCTGCATTTATTCCGTTATCGCCTAAATGAAATTGTAAAGTCCCTAGAGGAGCTTAACACTTTGATTGTATATATGTTGTGTATAGATAGATATATATAGTATATGTGTATTTAGTATACTTTATACAAAAATTATACACCGTGTACATATTTAATAAACTAGATGGTCGAAAGATATTTGATTGTAATTTTCTCTAATTAAAAATAAAAATTGAAGAAAAGAAAATTAAGATTGAGTGTTTACAAAAGATGTTTGTTTTATTGAGTGTTTGGATCAAATTTTTGGAATAATAGTTTTGGATATCTACTGAGAGAATTTTTCATTTTTTGTTTTGTTTAATTTTCAAAAATAAACAACAAAAGATGTTTGTTTTTTCTAGAAGAAGAAAAATAAAAATTACGAAAGGCATTCAAAGAGCTATAGATAAATCTTTTGAGTTTCATCCAATTTTTTGAGCTTTTAAATATTCTTCTTTCTTTTGAACTACAAGTTTTTGTTTAAATTTGTGGAAAATAATAAAAAATATTTACAAAATTAAATTACTCAGTATTTGTTGAGGACACATGTATGACATCACATGTAATATTTTTTTGAATCTTTAGAATACAGTAGAAAAAACGTTGTATAGAGAAGAGTAAAGTGAGTCTATATATTAACCTTTTACGAGCATACATGGTTGAATAGTTTCTCTTTTACAAGTTTGAGTATCATTTTTAAAATGAACTGATTAAGAATTTGAACATTTAATTGAAATAAAAGTGAGTATTCCATAAGTCTTACTAAAATTTAAGAAATAATGATAATCCCCTTCCTAATGTGTTTAATTAACTATTTTCCTCTTCGAGTTTTGGAAATTGAAGATGGCTTACTTACTAAATTGTTGATCATTATGTGTGTTGTCTTTTGCTCGCTAACCAGAAACTAGTGTCACCTTATTTTTTCGATTGTATTTTTTACATTGACAAATACGAAAGATTCTTGTAATTTATTTCAACGATTTCGAGATTGAGGCGTGGTAGCGTGATTGATTGACTGTGTTTTATCAGAAAAAGTAGGTATTAGTTGTTAGAATTGCATGCAATATATTTATCGGATTGGTGTAAATATCGGATGAAAGTAAGCTTTTTCTCGTCGAACTGCCTTTTTTTTTTTTTTTTTTTGTTCAGAAGTTAATGCTTCAAGCAACCACTGTTTTTAGGGATTTAATCTTTTCAGCCACGCTAATGTTGAATGAAATGACAAATATTTTCATTCATCATGTTACTTTCTTGGCCAAGGCCTATGCAATAATATGTGATGTAAACCTTATGGTAGTATCAGCTTGTCAAAACTGTCTTTTGAAATGTGCCCCAATAAAACTCAAAAAATAGCTTCAAAAACTCCAAATTTGGTTTTCTTCCAAAGTGCCTTTTGGTCAGAAATCTTTCAAAATAAAAGTACCTGTAAACATCAACCAAACTTCTTTCATACTAAAAACAATTATTGTATATGTTTAATATTGGACTAAGATTAGCCTAAATGAAGCGACATGGACAATGAAGATTCATATACTGATCTCAACTTGCTGGAATTGAGACGTAGCTGGTCACATTTACATGGTTTTATACCTTGCTTGATGCAATTCACAACCAGGAAAGGACAAATTCAAGCTAACCTTTTATTTAGATAAAATATATAGCAGTGGCCTAGAAGATCTCTTTTCTTTACATTAGTATTCTTAATCTTTTCCAATCACCTTATTCAAATGCACACCTTCCATTGTGGTGATAGAACTACTAGAGTTCAAGCTGGAGCTTCAGCACTAGAAGGAACAACCTTAAGGACATAAACAGGGTCCCCCACCTTGACTATCTTTCCTTTTCCACGGCTAAGGGCGTCGGAACAAACCATGTTCTGTCCAAAATATACCTGCAAAATAACATGAAAGCTTATACTTGTGATTTATCTAAAGAATAGGTAAATCAGTTATGGAACTTCTCACAGTATTTGATCTTACATTCCCTTGTTGTTTCTTATTCGGACGCAAGGCATTATCAGATCGGAACTTCGAGAGAGTTTCTGTTGGCTCAGAGCCTGGTACTGCTGTTTCTTGATTTATGGTAGGTACCTTATATAAAGAAAATAATCAATGTCAGATATAAAGACTTTAACTTGATTATAAGCATTCGAATGCCAGTAAATTAGGAAGGTGAAGTACTGCAAAAATTCAAAAAATATGTTTTCATAATCAACTTCATTCTAATAGTTAAGGCTTGAATCAAAGATACTCATCAGAACATATTAAAAGGAGAAACATGACTAGACTCTTTTTATCTTGTGCAAGCAAGTTGCTAGAATAATAGATCTCATCATCTCAATTCATGTCTATCCCTTGACCAGAAAGGAAAAATACGGGTGGAGATGTTCACGTAGTTTGGAAAATCTGAATTTCTGCCTATAAAATGGCCTCAGATATGTTAACTTTCTCTCTTCAATATCATGTTGCATGAACTTTATAAAAAAAAAACAGGTGGAGAAAACCCCTACCAGTTTGCAGAGGTTATTCATTGTCGTATAGTAAGAAAGTAAGTTCATAAGGTTTTACCTTACAGCGAGAGCATAGTTTGACACCCTCAAATGTCAACTTATTGATCCGGATCTCCTTCCACAAATCCTCAGCAAATGGTTCACATCCGTCAACAAGAACACTGTGAAAGAAGGTAACATCAAAAGATTTAACCGAGTTAATCTGAAGTGCTAGCACTTTGTACAGAAAAAGGAAAGAAAGTAACAACCAATCATAAACAAATTACACAAGAGGGACAGGAGTATACTTGGGTCTAAAACGATTTACTGGAACAGGCTCCTTAAGAAGAGAATTTAATGCATTCAACGATCCCTGTAGAACATGGACCAAGAAAATCCAGTCAAAGACTCTTGTTTTATGGATTTTTTTGTCGAATTTAAATGATGATATCACTAACCTGGGATAGCACAAGGTATGGATATCCATCAGAAAACATAACATTGTATCCTTGAGCATAATTAGGATCTACAACCCTCATTTCCTTCACTACAAGAGTCAACAGGAAGCAACTTATTTTGATCGAATTGTACACATTATTCCCAACAGTTCTCTACTAAAGCAAGCAAATAACCTGATAATAGGCGATAACTAATCTATGAACAAATTTGCGAAAATATGGTCTGCTCAATTCTGAGGCTTCATAGATGTGGAAACTTAGACAAAATGATATCCGATCCATCATTATTTAACTGTGTGTAATGATAATCTTCCAATTCAGTGGTGACACTCTGAGATCAAAACTTGGGGGGGCCCAGAAGAGCCATCTAATTAGTGAAATGCAAATCTAGTTCGTAGCAAGAAGTTTGTCTGACAAACTTAAGGATTTAGCTTCTGGTAGAAAAGGACTCCATCCCAAAATTAATATTTGGTATTTCTTCAAACAAGGAAAGCTGTAAAGCAACATAAAGAAATTGGGTATATGCAAGATGGTAGGTCCATGACTTGTGCAACTAGCCATTTGCTCAAATTTCATTTACAAAAAACAAAGTAAAAATAGCAAAAGTAGCAGAGGAGATAGCATGAAGCATGACTTGCTTTCTTAGCTATGTACCGAAAGCAGCTACATGCAAAGAATGAAGGAAACACCCTCCAAGAAAATATAGTTCAATACAAGAAATAAAGATAGAAATTCCATGAAAAAAGAGAGTGCTGAACAAGTTTTCTAGAGAAGTTAAGCATAACTGGTGGAAGAGATGCAGGACGAATTTCAGACGAGGATATTGAAACACCAGTGATATCATATAAGTAACATTTACATGAGGAAAATCTATATAGATCAAGGGGATGAGCTATACCTTCACTAAAGCGAACTAGCCGACTTGGTTTTCCAAGATGAGTGGAGAACCACGTTGCTGCCTCAGCTCCCTCGTCCAAGGCAGAGCCAGACCACTCCCAGACCGACACACCATCCGTCACTTGAGATGGGTTACTTAGTGGAATTTTCAGTGGATCCATGCCAGGGGCTCTGATAACTACATGATGATTACATCCAAAAAGTAATTTATGATATGGAAAAATAGGCCAATATTTAAATTCTCCCCCTCTCTCAATTTCTTGTGAGCTATCAGTATGACAAGAAGCTTCTATGACTGATTAGTCATATCCGTAAACTGCGTGAATGCATCAGTAACTTCACAACTACAGCAGTAAACAAACAATAATAATAACACGATTCGAACATCAATATCCTGTATCTTATGTTTTTAACAGTCACACATGGAACTAAATACTGATTCTTAGCTGCATATCAACATTTTCAAGTAAAATGATCTATGTTTCAACATTTCTTAACAGTAGCGAGGAGAAAAACATGACAAGCTTTGCTGCAGCACCACATAGCTTAAAAGATATGTTGCACAAATGAGATAATACAATAGCAAAATCATAAAGTTAAACAGCAGCTTGATCTTGGACTAGGCGATTGAAAACTATGACACTACCTAGATAAGAGTCGTTATTTGGTTCCCAGCCTTCAGAAAAAGCCTCAGTTGGCAATGTCACTTCAACAAGAGCAAGCTTTGGTTCAACTCTTTGAGTAAGGGCCCTGCCTTTGGAATTCACCACTAACCACTGTCGATCCCATCGAAATCCTGTTTAAAGAAAATAAGACATCAATTGTAAAGCAATAATATGAAGGAAGGAACAAGTTTAGGAACAACAATAAAATGTTCATTAACAATTTGTTAATGAAGAATGTAATTTACTCAAAAGTAAGAAATGGACCTGAACCATAACACATAAAATTTGTCCCAAGTTATTCCATAATAGAAGGTGACCAAAAACAAACTACAAGCAAGAATACCAAATTCATCTCTATTACTTTTGATTTGGACATTTGGGAAATGAGAAAGAATGAAAAAGCCCAAATCTTGCTTTACTTTGCTTATTGAAAGTGGGAAGAAAAGAAGGAAACTATTTTCCTTCAGAACTTCTCTCAAATAGAAAAGGGAATACTACTACTAAGAAAATTATTCTCCAAAAGTATCCCCTTTTTTTCCCAGTAACAAACTACCATCTCAAATCTTGACATTTCCATATGAACCAAACAAAAAGAGGAAAGCTACCAACTTTATCTTATTTTCCTCTACCCCACTACCTTAATTTCTAAAAGACACTCTTTACACCCCAAAAAAGAAAATTTTCATTTCAAGATTTAAGAGAAAAATTGACTATACCAGTGGAAGTGATAGGTGCTTGAGAAACAGAAATTCCACGGCATGACTTGATGGGATATACAAATATTGACTTAACCTGAGCTACTGCTGTTACTTCTGCCATCACTCTCTCTATCTCCTGTTTGCTTTACTGTTGTTACTAAACCTTGTTTGGGTGGCAGGTTCAAAATTTAATGTAGCTCATCATATGAATTTATAGATTGGCAGGTGTACTTGGACATTCTTTTATTTTCAATTGGGAACCATATCTGATAGGGACAATAAATTCATGTTTGGTCAAATGGTTTTGTTTTTAGTAATCATTTACAAGTATCAATTGCCCTTTTGCTTGATCTATTTGTTTGTATTGGATTCGTGGTCCTTTTGATATTTTTAAATAAAAAAGTAAGAAAATATGTCGTTTTGTATATAAGGAAATTAAATACTTAAAATGTTTTACTTTGAACGAATAAGATAAACGCATTTGACATAAGCAGGTTCCTTGGAAAAAGAGAACCTTTCTTACCGACCAGCTTGGTGTCTCCACTCTCCAGTACCGCTACCTACATTTGGTTCTTATACTATTATGTTCGGTGGGAAATTTTGAATTTGAGTTCATTCTTTGCATAATTGAGACGCCAAACCGCTTGTAGAATCTTACCCCCTGTTTGGACGGTGGTTTCCGTGGTTCATTAATTAATGTATGATTTTCTAGGAAATCATGTTTGTTTTCATTGTTTTTAAAATCATGTGGTATGGTATTATAAATCCGTGGTTCACTCTATGATTATATAACCATGAAAAGTCCCAATTTTTGAAATCACGGATTTGGTGATTTTTTCGTGATTACGTATTTCATTTCTCCATTATATCCTCCACCCTCCACCATCCACCCTACCCCACCCATGCCTTACGCTACCACTCACCCCCACCCACCCCCCGCCACTCACCCCAACCCTCAACCCCGCCCCCGCCCTACCACCCACCCCACTCCTCTGCCACCCACCCCCATCACCCCAATCACCACCCACTACCCTTCCCCACCGCCCAACCCTACCCCACAATAACTCACCCCCACCCTCATCCCACACTACCCACTACCTCTCACCACCACTCAACCCCACCCCCACAACCACTCACCCTACCCTACTACCCACTACCCCCACTCTCATCTCACAATCACCCACCTCACACCACCCACCCCTCCTCCACCCACTACGTACTTATTTTTTAAAGTTCTTATTTTATTCTTTACCTGGGTTTTATTAATATATATAAATTATTTCTAATTAAGAGTTAATGATATTTTAGTAAACTTACAAGTTATTATACAGTACCATACAGTCAAACCAAACAACACAAATGTTATTAAATCACAACAAACGATACAGTCTATCCAAACATTGTATTCATTAATACAGTACAATACAATACAATACAATACAATACCATACTGTACCATACCATACTGTACGTTAATGAACCACGGGAAACAATCATCCAAACAGAGGATTAGACACCAAAATAAACATAAAAAAGTGTATCTCTGTGTTAGGAAAGAACCAATTTTTTAAAACTGTTTTTCACCCTGTGTTCGGTACCCGCATTGAGGCTCAACTATTTTGGATCGAGCCGCGTAGAGTCGGGGAAGCGCTCCCTATCAAGGATTTTTTCATATTCAAGACTCGAATCCGAGATCTCTGATTAAGGGAGCAATCCCATCCACTGCACGTCTGCAACACATTCTTTGGTGGTAAAATTTTGTTAGTATTGCAACCTGATGACTTATATTTCATTACGGTGTTCAGTTTCAATATAAAAATCTTAAATCTAAAAAATGCTACACATATAAACTAAAATAACAAGGTCATCTCAAAGTTTACAAACACCTCAATCTAAGAATCTGTTAAACAATTTTCTTGAACATGTTAATTTGAATTGTTGAAAGTTATTATTTTTATCATCTTACAACCTTCAACTTCATAGCTTTATGAAATAATATTCTTTTGCACATTTTTGGAAAGAAAAGAAGAAACATAACAAACATTTTGACCACGAATAATATCTATCACCAAAAAAATCTATGAATAAAAATGATGAGGTATTTAAATACAGTGTATTATACTCGGTGCATAGACATCACATCATTTACGCAATTAAACTTAAAAGGGTTAATAAATTTTTTATTAAATTCTAAATTTAGTTTTTGTGATATCTGTCTAATAAACAAATTTAACCTTCAATTATTTAAAATGCGCTTTTTTGGATCAACTTTCTTGTGAATATTCACAATTTTTCAGAATCGTTCCGTCATTTAATTACCGTGTGTTATGTTAAGCGTTCATTGTTACTCCATATTTGAGTGTAATATACTTTTTAAAAATAGTTCAAATACAATATATTTCCTACATAAATGTACCAAAACATACATTTTGGTTAATTGAGGGTTAAATATATTGGTCATATATAACAAGAACCAAAATCAGAATTTAGAATAACCCAGGGACCAAAATTGATATTATCCCAACTTAAAACTACCTCATCTCTATTGTTCTGTTACTTCACTCAAACTGTCTTTAACTACCAACAATGTCCTCTTGGACATGTACACTGTCTACTTCCCCTCTTTCTCTACCTCTTCAACAACCTTCCCATTCATTTAACCATAAACCACCAACAAACTTACACACAAGTACACTCATTTCCAAGAAATTACAACAAGAACCCACCTCAGAAACACCCTCATCAGCTCAATGGATAGACACTCTTCGATCCCAAGTTCGCTTAAACTCCTTCAAAGAAGCAATCTTTACATATATACAGATGAATGGTGAAGGTGTTAAGCCTGATAATTTTGTTTTTCCTGCAGTTCTGAAAGCTGCTACAGGCCTTCAGGACTTGAATCTTGGAAAACAGATACATGGTTCTGTTGTTAAATTTGGTTATGACACGTCATCAGTCACCGTGGCGAATTCTCTTATCCATTTACTTGGGAGGTGTGCTCGGAGTATTGATGATGTTTATAAAGTGTTTGATAGGATTAATGAGAGAGATCAAGTTTCTTGGAATTCTTTGATAAATGCACTATGTAAATTTGAGAAATGGGAGTTAGCATTGGAGGCTTTTAGATTGATGGGGTTAGATGGATTTGAGGCTAGTTCGTTTACGTTGGTGAGTATGGCGCTTGCTTGTAGTAATTTGCCTAGGAGTGATGGGTTGAGGCTTGGTAAGCAAGTACACGCGTATAGTTTGAGAATAGATGATAGGAAGACTTATACAAACAATGCTTTGATGTCTATGTATGCGAAACTAGGAAGGGTGGATGATTCAAGATCTGTTTTTCAGTTGTTTGGAGATCGAAATATTGTTTCGTGGAATACTATGATAAGTTCTTTTTCACAGAATGACCAGTTTCGAGAGGCGTTGGATAACTTTAGAGTCATGATTCAAGAAGCGATAAAGCCTGATGGAGTCACGATATCAAGTGTTGTTCCTGCTTGTTCTCATCTGGCTTTGCTGGATGTTGGGAAGCAAATTCATTGTTACGTCTTGAAGAATGATGATTTGATTGGGAACTCGTTTGTTGATAGTGCATTAGTTGACATGTATTGCAATTGTCAACAGGTTGAAAGTGCGCGTCGAGTTTTTGACAGTACCTTGAAAAGGAGCATTGGGATTTGGAATGCTATGCTTGCTGGCTACACACAAAACGGATTCTTTAAGGAGGCATTGAAGTTATTTACAGAGATGATGGAATTCTCTGGGCTAAGTCCAAATCCAACCACTGTCGCAAGTGTTTTACCTGCCTGTGTACATTGTGAAGCATTTTCCCTTAAAGAAGTCATCCATGGGTATGTTATTAAATTGGGTTTCGCAGATGAAAAGTACGTGCAAAATGCATTGATGGACTTGTATTCTAGGATGGGAAAGATAAATATATCAAAGTATATATTTGACAACATGGAGAATAAAGATATAGTTTCATGGAATACTATTATAACCGGTTTTGTAGTTTGTGGTTACCATGAAGATGCACTTATTATGTTACATGAGATGCAAACAGCAAAAAGAAACAATGACTCTCAGAATGATGTAGAATTTCGGTTAAAACCTAACTCAATAACCCTCATGACTGTCCTTCCTGGTTGTGCCTCGCTGGTTGCTCTAGCAAAGGGCAAAGAGATACATGCTTATGCTACTAGAAATGCATTGGCAACGGATATAGCCGTGGGAAGTGCATTGGTTGATATGTATGCAAAGTGTGGCTGTTTAGATACTGCTAGGATAGTTTTTGATAACATGATTACCAAAAATGTGATCACATGGAATGTTCTCATTATGGCTTATGGGATGCATGGGAAGGGAGAGGAAGCCTTGGAACTTTTTAAGATGATGGTGTTCGAAGGGAAAGTGAAGCCAAATAACGTCACATTTATTGCAATTTTTGCTGGATGCAGTCACACAGGCATGGTAGATCAAGGTCGGCAATTGTTCCGAAAAATGAAAAATGCTTATGGTGTTGAACCAACTGCGGATCATTACGCTTGCATTGTTGATTTGCTGGGTCGAGCAGGCCATCTAGAAGAAGCATATCAGCTTGTAAAGGAGATGCCTTCTGAGTACAACAAAATTGGTGCCTGGAGTAGTTTACTTGGTGCCTGTAGGATACATCGCAACGTAGAACTTGGTGAAATTTCGGCAAGGAATCTCTTTGAATTGGATCCACATGTAGCTAGTCACTATGTTTTACTCTCCAACATTTATTCATCTGCTGGGATTTGGGAAAAAGCAAACATGGTTCGACGTAACATGAAAAAGTTTGGAGTAAGAAAAGAACCTGGGTGCAGTTGGATTGAGTTTGGAGATGAAGTTCACAAGTTCGTAGCTGGAGATGCATCGCACCCACAAAGCGAGCAACTCTATGGATTTCTCGAGACTTTGTCAGAAAAGATGAAAAAGGAAGGTTATGTACCAGATACTTCCTGTGTTCTTCACAATGTTAACGAGGACGAAAAGGAAAATCTACTCTGCGGACACAGTGAAAAATTAGCTATAGCTTTTGGTATCCTAAATACCCCTCCTGGAACCACCATACGGGTTGCAAAGAACCTTAGGGTTTGCAATGATTGCCATGAGGCAACTAAATTTATCTCAAACATTGTGAAGAGAGAGATCGTTGTTCGGGATGTAAGGAGATTCCATCACTTCAGAAATGGAACCTGTTCATGCGGGGATTATTGGTGATATAATTTGTTTTGTTAGATTTATATAAGTTCTGTTTATAGATTCTTCTAATGTCTGAACATAGGTAAATACACCAACTGTAACTTACATTTGCTGACTATATTATTGAGAATAACACTTTGCAACTAAAACAGTCATCTGATGTCCTGGCATCAGATTGAAGTATAGATTGGACTCAATTGTTTTTAGAACTGTGAGATATATTGGGTTACTAATTTTATTGCCAACTTTCTTGCACCTGAAACTCATCTATTGCAAAATGGGGCTGTCTTCAGTGGTGTCTTAAAGTTTGGCACACAATGCAGTGTACAGAGAGTAGCCTAAAACTTTTAATTGTTTGTCATGATTCAAAAGAGAACATTGAACCCTACACCAGACCTGTAAACCTGAAGGTTATACTTCTATTGATGTTTGGGTGATGGTTCTGGTTTTATGACTGCCATTCAGTTTTAGTATTGTTTCAGATGATCTTCAAGTTATAGCTCATTGAAAGGTACTGCACTTGGGAATTTCACTCCCTTCTTTTCTTTATGCACTTTGTGGTAATGGTTGCTAATTTATATCAGTCATAGAAGGTATTAATCTTAGGGCTAATAGCACATTTGTTCCTTCAGGTATTGGTAAATTCTAATTTTAGTCCTTGTGATAGTTGATTGAGCATATTTAACCTTCTATTACTTCAAATGCACCTTTTGATCCCTTTGCTCGTGAATATTCACAAATTTTCAGAATTATTAACTACTCACTGTTTAATTTCCATGTGTTATGTTAAGCTTGTACTGTTACTCCATATTTGATCTTAATATACTTATAAAAAAAAAGTAGAAATGCAACATGTTTCTTAAATAAAGGGACCAAAAACACACATTTTAATTAATTGAAGGTTAAATATGTTGAGTCATATATTAATATTACAAGGATCAAAATTAGAATTTACCAATAACTAAGGGACTAAAATGCTATTATCCCTTAATCTTATTATATCCACACATCATTCATTTTCTTAACTTGGTCTTATCCTTCCTTTTTGAACTAGTATCTTGTTAAACCAGAGGTAGCAGGAGGAGACAATTCTCCTCATCTCCAGATTTGCCATACACAACTGTAGCTCCTTGGCATTGCCATTTGACATCTTTCATTTAATACTTCCTTTTATGAAAGATAGGAAACAAGAACATAGATCTTAGGTCATTGTTTATGGCATACTAAGAGATGACTATGACAAAAGCACAGCCATAACAGATCTAGCAGATAGAAGGGAATCAAGAACACAATTTTTTCTTAGGGCATTTTCCAGTAATCCCTCCTGTCCTCTTTCTATTTTGTGACATCCTAAAATGTATGAGATATGTTCTACTAATAGCAGGAGCATATTAAATAAAGAGTGTGTTATTATTTTAGATTTAATAGTTTGAAGAATTAGTCCTAAAGGTTGACATTAAACTAGTGCCTCAAACTAGTACGAGTTGATGAGAGTTAGTTCAAAAACAAACAAACAAAAAAGTACAGAAAAATTCCTCAAGGGTATTATCTCAATTCCGATAAAATGCAATTGGGAAAAATATGCCTCGGCAATGTCTTATATAACCTTCAGCAGTTTTTAATATTCAAAACTATTTACTAATCAAATAGTTGCTTTAACATTATTTTCACCATCTTTTATATAATAATAATGTAAAAGAATAGTGAAAGGAGAATTAAACAGGCCATTTGGACGGCCAAGTTACTGCCTAATGCTATAACAAAAAATGTAAAAAGAGATTACAAGAAAAAATGGAATTTCTAGTAACAAAATTGTCTTCGTGACTCTGGATATACAATCTTCATACTTGGACAGTATGCAAGGCCCGTGTGGGGTAAATATGCAAGGCCCGTATTCCACTATTCCTCCTATAAAACACAGCCTGAGAAGGGCCCCCGTCAAATAATGACTTCTATGGTACATTAATCTGTGAACAAGTGTGATGTTACGTTGCCTCAACGGCTTCTTCCACCTGTGGCTGGCGCTTAGGTCGACCACATCGCCTTACATCTTTACTTAACAAAAGCTTCAAAGCTTTTTCCAGGGTTATGTCACCAGGCTTTAAGTTCTGTCACCAAATTAGTATAAGCATCATAGTATCCATTTACAATTTCTATCAGCAAATATTGAAATCTATCAGCTATCCCCCGATCCCAGCACCAAGAACTTCTCATGGAAAAAAGAAGGAAACAGTAAATCATATCCTTAGATAGGAGGTTATGGAGGACACGGATTAGGGTAGAAAGTTAACAGGTAGGTAGCATCGTTCTACTTATTTCATACTAGTAGTGGTAGTCTTACTCTTGTAATTTATTGTCCGTTGTTTTCTGCGACTATCTGTTGTTTTCTTGTGTTTCGATTATCGTATGCATTTGCAGTAGTTCAAATACTTCTTTTCTCTCGATAGCTTTATCATGCTTTTTATATTATTTTCCCCTGACTTCTTATACTGTTTTGAATTGCTTGTCCCAAGGTAGAGGTAAGGTCTGTGTACGCTCTACCCCGCTCTACCCTCCCCAAACCCCACTTTGTGGGATTCAACTGGGTATGTTGTTGTTGTAACCTGCTTCAAAGTCATTCAAGTCGTCATTGATCTAGTTGAGATTTGTACAGACTTTATTCACTTCTAAATTACTCCCAAGAGAAAAGGGACACTTTATGATACATGTATTGTATCAATAATAGACAATAACTAATAGTAGTAGGTAAAATAACATTCTGACCGGCACTGATATTCATTGATATAGAGTTAACAGTAGTTGCAGAAACTCAATCTCAAAAAAAAAAAAAAAAAAAAAAAAAAAAACTGTAGTTGCAGAAACATTTGTAAACAGTAAACAGGAAAAGCAGTAGCTTCATCTAATAGTAACAGAATGGATTTTTTTTTATATAGCAACAGAATAGATATGTAAAACTGAACCTTAAGAAGAAATTACTTTCAGTAAAATTATTGATGAGCAATAAGAAATGCAAAGGCAAAGTTTTCAAATTAGCACTTGGAACAAAAATCTGACGAAAGATACTAGCAGAAAGGTTTGCAAAAATGTTATTTCTTCAGTTAGGCAAGTTTTGTTCTAATAAAAACAACTTAACAAATATAACGTTGTATCAAGTAGTGGATATTGTGAGGCCATACAAGTTACAACGCTATAATAGTTCTTAAGGTCTTCAATTCCCACTTGTGGAAGCAGGAAGTATGGAGACATGAGAGGCTCTTCAACCATTGGCATTAGGCTGACATACAGGAATTGAAGGCATACTAATAAGTGCTTGAACTCCCAGTTTTTACTTTTGTGACTATTCCTAATAGGCAATTATGAACAAGTGATTAACTCCCCAAAAATTTTAAGCACAAAGCACCCAAGGAAGTGGCCTAGTGATCAATGAAGTATTGAAGTGGGAGGAGAACCATGAGATCTCAGGTTCAAATCTCAGCGGAGGCAAAGACACTTGATTTCTTCCCATCTTCCTAAAGCCTTGGTGGGCAAAGTCGGTCACCCGGTAATGGTGGAATAGTCGAGGTGCATGCAAGCTGCCCGGACACCACCATCATTTAGAAAAAAGGTTTAAACACAAAGTATCTGATGTCTGAGACGACTGATTCTGGATTTCTAGACATTAGGGAGACACTCTTTTTTGATAATGGTAACATTGACATCTGGGAGATAGTTTTACAAATTCTATTACTTCTCACTAGATTAAGCACAAAGTTATAGAAGTCCAATGATTTGAATTGAGAGAAAATGCTAAAGTATTCCTCCATGGTAGATGTTTTTCCCTGCTTCACCCTCATGCATCATTAATGTATACCGCCAACAAAGGCACAAACAGGACTGCAAACCACAAACCAAGAGTAAAGCGACATTTTGAAAACTGGAAACTAGAAAACCATGAATTTCACTTTTCATCCATCAAAACTGCAGGAGACCCATGATGCTGTAACTGTGTCATCACTTTTTATCAGATCATTATTGATTCCATGATAATTTTCTCTGATAAATACCTTATAATCACAGTTATTAATCAGCAGCAAGCTAGCATATCAAAGCACCATGTTTGAGAAAACAATTCTCGTATAGAGAGAGATTGAACCAAACCTTGGGAACTGGAGCAATTGTTCGCCTGTGTCTGATTGTAAATCCAAACTTTGCAAGCTTTAAAACGACTGGCTGGTTATCATCGGGATGGTTTCCCTATAGAAAAGACCCATTCATCTTTTGTATGCATACTCATAACCAGTGATATAGAAATTTAAAACTGAAGATAGAAATAATTAATAAAAATAAATAAATAAATAAATCAATAAAAAGGAAGTACACATTGCACCATACCAATGTTATAGGGTAACGCAGCAACTCCAGGGCATCTTCCAAGGTAACAGAACTAATGTCCTTCACCTAGATCATGAAAAATGCATTTACATCACTGACCATCTAAATAAATAAATTTGTCTCTTTTAACTAAATGTGGAAGATTAATAAAAAATTATACTCCGGGTGCAATTATATCAAATGCAGACAAAACAAAAGGTAATTCAGTTCCCTTACTCGTCAGAAGGGGAAAATAAAGGAGCCGCTCAACGCTTTGGAGCAATTGCAGTATCTTTTTTCTATTATATAGTAATATAAAAGTGGAAAATGGTATTTATACATGTGAAAGAACCAAGTTCAATAAAGTGCTTGTCAAAATACCTGCGAAAGCGAAGCCCGCTTGGGAACATATCCTTTCTTGTCTTCTCCAAGCTGAACATAGTATCCATACGGACCATTCTTCAGAAGAACCTAAAGAGAAAGGGTATAAAGGTCTTTACATCTTTGAGAACAAACAAATAACTAAAAGATAAAATCAACTAGTATAACCAATCAACTAATATATCAAGGGTTTTTAAGTGGAAACCTTCTCATTTGAAGATGGAAGGACACCCAGCAACTTTGGCGGCTCTACATTTCTTTTAGTGTCTTCAGAGGTGATGTCTTCCTCCTCTTCACCGTATAATGTCTTGGCAATATACCTAATAATGAATGTCAAAGCTACATCAGCCAATGACAGACGACATCAAAAGAGAAGGAGAGAAGTATATAACTATATTTCTTTTCATTGTTCTGCACTATAAAATAACAAATTTGTCACACTGCTGCTAAGTTCATAAGTTCATGAGCTTAGAACTTACAAGGTGTGATAACTGAAATAAAGATTTAATGATGGAAAGAACGAACTTTAAGTTTAAGCTAAAGAATACATGCCCGATGCATTACAAGTACTCAAAGTGCAAAGGATGTAAAAGTAAGAATCAGAGAAAAGGGGGGAGGGAACTCTTTTTTTTTCAATTGCTTTGCATGGGATAACAGTACAATCTTTAAGGAAGTTCACTGAGACTTAAGGTTTAGAAGGAATCTTCAGTATTGAGAGGCAGCGAAATTTCAAGGTCTGGTTGAATTGCTCTATAAACAAAGTTCTTCACATAACAGCCAGGATTATTGGGAATCGAGGGCAGGGAGTTTGGGTTTGTTTTAAGTAAAGTCCTATAGTAATAAGCTCTAGATTTAAGAGGAATCAACCTTTCCACATCTATTGATTTGGATTCCAAGGACGCCAAGAAAGTGTGTTTCTTCACTTCGTTGGGGGCAGGGGAGCGATTCTAACATGTGAAAATTTGAGGTAAGGAAATCATATATCTATTAGTGTTTTATGTGTAAGATTTCTACCGGGGTAATTTTTAACCATATAGGAGAAGATAGGAGGGAATGGCTGGAGCGAGCTATTGGGGAGGAGGAGGTGAGGGAGACAATGGTGAGTTGTGCCGGTTATAAGGCCCTTGGACTGGCTGGTTTTACCCTGGCTTTTTCCCAACAGTTTGGAGCACAATAAAGGAGATGTGATGAAAACCACAGGTGCATAAGCGACATCGAGGCTTACAGGCCTATAAGTCTAATAGGAAATATCTATAAGATAACCTTAAGGTGCTTTCTAGACTAAAGAAGCTAGTGGACGAGACAAGTCTAAGATGTGACTAGTGACAAATGAAGTGTTAGATTCAAGAAGGGAGAAAGGTGAACCTAGGAGTCAATGTAAGCTGGATTTCGAGAAGGCCTATGATCATGTGGATTGAGAGTTTTTTTGGAGTTTGCTATGATGAAGATGGGATCTGGGGATAAGTGGAGAAAGTTGATCATGTTTTGCATCTCAACCGTCAGACTCAAAATGGAAAATATAAACACAACATATGTAAATGCAAGAACAGATACCACACCGACATTTATGGTATCAGAAGAAGATGAATCCACAGTATTTAAAAGATCCAAAATCTATGATAGCTCATTACTCACTTGCATTTAGGGTGCTGGTCACAACCTATAAAGTAGCCTGCACCAAACCGGCTCACTTTGAAAATTAAAGTTCCCTGAAGACAGCTTGGACATGTCCTACTTTCATCAGGAAGAGATGCAAACAGAAAATCACCAAACGTTTTCTCCAACATCTTCTCCACTTGATGAATGTGCACATTACCAGTATGTTCACAATACTTGCTAAATCTAGTCCAGTAATCTCTCAAAAGGCCTTTCCATTCAGTCAAACCAGCAGAGACATTATCAAGTTCTGTCTCCATGTCGGCGGTGAAACTATAATCTGTTACTTCAGTAAAATAATGAGAGAGAAATGCTGATACCATACGCCCACGAAATTCAGGGTACAGTGTTCTGCCTTTGGCAGTGACATAATTCCTATCCTTTAATACTTTTATTGTGGTTGCATAAGTGGAAGGTCTTCCGATGCCGAGCTCCTCCAGCTTTTTAACCAAAGACCCCTCAGAGTATCGTGGTGGAGGCTGAGTGTGGTGTTGATCGAGTTTCACTTTACCCAAATACAGTGGATCTCCAGCAGTTAAACTCCTAAGAGCCTCAAATACTTCAGAACGATCATCCCTCCCACTGTCACTATCTTTCGTTGAGTTAGTTTCCACATCCTCATAGACAGCTTGGTATCCGGGAAACTGTACTTTTGAGCTTGTAGAACGAAAGATTATGGATTGGTCAGGTTTCCCAATATCAACTTGTATCTGCTCTATGGTAGCAGGTTCCATCTGGCATGCCATGGTACGGGACCATATAAGTTTGTATAGCTTAAGTGCATCATCATCCAGCACCCCAACAAGCTTTGAGGGTAGCCTTCGGACATCAGTGGGTCTAATAGCTTCATGGGCCTCTTGAGCATTCTTCACCTTCTTGAAGTATTTACGGGCATTCTTTGATGCAAAAGTCTGTCCATACCTTTCGCTGATATAGGATTGAATATCCTTGGTAGCTTCATCTGAAATGTGCAATCCATCTGTTCTGATGTAAGTTATCAATCCTGTTGCCTCGCCATCTGATAACTGGATCCCCTCATAGAGCTTTTGTGCAAGTTTCATCGTATATGATGATGTGAAATCCAACTTGTTTGCAGCATCTTGCTGAAGTGTTGATGTTATATAAGGAGGAGGGGGGTTTCTCTGCTTTTTGGTTATCTTAGAGTTTAGAACTTCAAAGTTTGATGCATTTATCTTCTGTTCAATTTCCATTGCTTCAGTATGTGAGCTAACAGAGAACTGACTTAATTTCTTGGAATCAAAATGAGTCAAGTGGGATGACAAAAAGTTATTGGCTAAATCTAGGTTTATGTCCTTCTTAAATTCAACCAGGACTGTCCAATATTCCTGTGGTTTGAATCCATCGATTTCCATTTCTCTGTCACATATAAGTGATAGGGCAGCAGACTGAACCCGGCCAGCAGATTGACAACCAGGTAGTTTTCTCCATAGCAGTGGAGAAATGTTGAACCCAATCAGGTAATCAAGAGCACGCCTTGCAAGGTAAGCATGTACTAAATTTGCGTCAATCTCCCTTGGAGACTGGAGGGAAGCTTTGATGGATGATTCAGTAATTTCATTGAAAACAACCCTTGCCACATTAATATCATCACGTAGGGCATCCTGTTGGTGTAACATCTCTATAATGTGCCAAGATATAGCCTCTCCTTCACGGTCAGGATCTGATGCAAGAACAAGATTCTGGGCTCTGAGAATCAACGAAGAACAGATAAGAAACTGAGCATGACATTGTTTAAAACAGCTCTAGCTACAAACCAACCATTTTATGAAATTTTATTGAATCTAGTTTGTGTCTTCCATAATCTCTATGTAACTGGTCCATTTGTTAATTGAACATTGATGAAACTCAAAACTGTTTTTCTTTTTCACTATAATCATGATTATTGAATTGTAGAAATTTTTTTAAGAAAATAAATATGAATTACATTTTTTTATCAAGCAAAAAATATGAATTACATAATCACTACTAATCCTCCCCAACGTGTTAGCACCATGTTAATACATAAACTAATCAGAGGTTGGAACAACAATAACATACCCACTTAGCGCAACCTTGATGCTCTTGAGATGAGTCCAGGCAGCAGAAGGAACCTCCCATACCATGCTGAAGTCATCATCTGGTCGGACAGATCCAGACCTAGCAGCCAAGTCCCTGACATGACCATAACTGGGCAGGACTTCAAACATGTCACCAAGGTACCCTTGGATAACTCTCGCCTTTGTGGCAGACTCCACCAACAGTACAGTCTTTGCTGTGGGAGGATATAGTTGTGGCCATTTCTTGTGTCCCGGGGGCTTACTTTTGATGCTCACATCTGAACTCTTATCTGGTACTAACTTACTATCAGATGGCAATACAGATGCCTCATTCAGTTCTCGAAGAGATTTGGTCTCCTTGGTGGATTTCTTTTTCCTGGGAGAGGTTCTTTTCCCTTGTGCCAAGTCAACCTTCATTGAGACATCGCCAGCAGGCCCTACTGTTGAAGAATTAACGGGCAAACTAATCTGGAATACTGCAAGGTTAGTGCAGGTAATTATGCAGCAAAACACATCAAAATATGGTAATTCCAGAAAATGAGAAATTGCAAACCTCTGATACTGCTGGAGATTGCTCATCTTTAGCGGGGTTAGACTTCTTTGCTCGGGGAGTCCTAGAAACTTTTGGCTGATCTACTGCATCAGAAGCAACATTTTTATTCTTTTTGCTTCTTGATTGCTTCTTTGCTTTCTCCTTACCCGTGGATGTTGACTTCCCATTATTACCAAGAGAAGGACCTGAAATGTCCGGGCTGACAACCTTCTCATCAACCTTAACCGGGGTGTCTTTTGAAATGACCAAATCAACATTCTTACTAGCTGATACTTTGGAGTTTGGAGTGCCTTTTTCAGGCACCTTATCCGACATAGCATTTCTTCTATGAACAGCCAATTCTTTTGACCGCTTTGAGTGATTCTTGAAATTTTTAAAGAATGTCTTATTTCCATCACTAACAACTTTTGCTCCAACAGTACCTTTATCTGCTATTGCTCTTGCGTCAGGGAAAATATATGTTTTTCCATTTGTGTTGTATGACCGTGAACCTATTCCTCCAAATGGCCTGACACCGATAAATCCCTCCTTTGATAGCAGAAGGATACTAAATGCAGAAGAAGATCCAGGATTAGTATAGCTTCTGATAGGATGAATTTTCTTTTGAGAAGTGACTCTTAAATTACTTGGTTGCCTAGCTCTGGTCCCACAACATAACCTGGCTTTACGAGACAAATTCTCAAATCTGTCAACAGTTGTGAACGACGAACATTGTAAGCAATTTGCCTGATAATTATGTAGTGTCCTGTTCTGCAACTTAACCCAAAAAAAAAGATGGTAAAGTCAATACGGTGGTTATTGCAACAAGGAATTCAAAGAAATAGGGGTATATAATTTCCAGACAACTTCTCTATTATCTTTTCATGAATCACTAAAGTGTACAGAACGAGGCAAAACAAACCTTCGAATTTCCCTAGTAACCATCAAAATGTATATATCTTATAGAACTTCACAAAGTAGGAAAAAAAGATTGAAAAAACAAGGTCCAGCAAAACCTCTAGATGTGCTGCAAAATCTACAAATTAAAGAAAAAAAATTCCTTTTTTTCCTTTTTGGCATTAGTTAGGGCACAGCGATAATGGAAAGAGCTCTCTCAAGTTTGGTTCACCATAGTGAGTGATCCTAAGCAAAAGTTCAGTATCATAAGCTTATTCCATAAGCATTAAAGAAAACAACTACTAAAATTTGCTCTTTAACTCTAACAAGATATTGACATCAAAAAGTAATTCAAATGGATTCTGTCTGTGATTGCCCCAACCCAACTGCAAACTAAAACAAATAAAAGCCTCCGGCTCTGAAGTTAAATAAAATTATGCATTTTAACACAGTCAAATTATTCCCTATAGTTTTCACCTGTGCCATTTTTGTTTCACGGATTCAAAACTCAAGGAAGTTACATACCCCATTTCTGTTTCAAGGGGTTCAATTCAAGGAAGTTACTTTCATACGTAAAATAAAATAGGATGACTGAGATAAGTACTCTATACAATCCCTTGAAAGAAAATAGTAAAAAAGAGAAAGTAAAGACTATAAATTTACTTTCTTTTCTTTTCCTCATTATTTGATTATTTCCACCTTCCAACAAACCAAGTGTAGCTCGAGAAACTAAAAAGCTCCAGTTGTTATAAGGAAAAAACTAAGCATAAATTGAATCCTAATACTAAAGAACTAATGTAAGAACTTAACCTTTCTTTGTTTTGAGATAAATAATATCTCTCAAACAATTTCAAATAAATGATTTAAATGGGAATTCCCCATAAGTGGAACTCCATAACAATTAACATTACAGGCTCATTCCCTCCTTTATAAGTAGGCACATACATGAAAAAGTGTGAAAATATTTACAGAGAAACAGAATGAAATACTAAATACTACCATTGACAACTGAAGAAAGAGGAGAATAGTGAGCCTATTGTTAGATTCTAACACTGATAGACTAAGGGTCGATTCGGTATGGAGGAAAACATTTTTCAATTTTCCAGTTGGTTAAAATATTTGAAAAACATTTTCTCTAAGAAAACAGCAAGTCCCTTAAAAACGAGCAAAATGACTTCCCTGATGAAGGATGAAAAACAAGTTCCATAAGTAACATTCCAAGTTAATCGTCTCCTCCCCACCCACCCAATGCCCCCAACACCCCTTGACCATCCCAACCCCACCCCCAAAACACCCCTTGACCAACCCCCCACCCCCCACTCCTCACGCCTATAGTATTTTGCTAGATTAAATACAAATGTTATTGGGATAATATCTTCTTGCTTACTTACTCAACACTAGAAAATAAGTAAGAAACCAACTAAGAAAACATTTTCCTTCACACCCTTAGCTTCAAACCTTTTATATACTTGTTTCTTGTAATTCTAAATTTCAATTAAATGAGAAAAGATGGAAACTTTTTGGTTACCATGATGGAGCGGCAGCTAAATAAGTGTTGAACCAATGCCATTCAGAATCCCAAGAAGGTAAATATTTACTGGAGAGAAGATAATGGAAAGAGCAAAACCATGAATGTGCTATGTAAAAACATCAGCTTTACTGATTCTTGAAATTTACAACTATTTCTACAAGGACCTAAGAAAACTAATATAAATGAGAGCCTTATGTGGACTGCAAGAAAGAAATGAGGAGGCAGTATTGTCAAGGGGTTTTGGACAAGAAAGAGGATGAGAGGGTTTAGCAGTAGGTCGTACTACCACTAGGACGACGTTTTTTTTTTTTAATGTAAATTTGTTATTTTCTTATTATGTACTATTTTATTTTCTTTTTGTAAATTACAAATTTTAGTTGACATTCTCAACTTAATTGTTTTAATGAACCCCCCACCCACCAAAAAAGGAAGTGATTGGCATTCGAATGACCCAAAAATAACTTAATCTTACAAATTGTGATAAAAATAACTTGAATAACATAATTCAGACAATGAATAATGCTTAAATAAAAATATATTAAATTATCTATTTTCATTTGGTTATCAAGTTTCTTGATATATTATTGGTATTAAACCTTAAAATGTTTTTAAGTTCTAGTAAATATACGACCTAAATAACAATTGTACCCACAATTTTTGTTGGGCAATTTGCAGGATTGCCTTCGCTGGGGTGGTCTTTAATTTTCGGCCCTCAAATCAGTGGTTTTAATTTTTGGCTTTCACTACAGCCTCTTGATTTTAGGTTCGAACTCTCGCTCAATCAAAAATTTTAAAAAAAAATCGCAAGGCATAAGTTGGGATTCGCAGGGCATAAGTTGGATCTCAACTTATGCATAAGTTGAGTTTCAAACTCTGCTTTAAGACAAAAAAGAAAAAAATTGCTAGAATTTTGCAAACCTTTACCTTAACACCTACCTTTGGGCAAAAGTTAGACCTCAAGACCTAATTGTGGGTAAAAGTTTGCCTTATGCCTTGAGAATCCCAGCCTCTGCCCGGGCAATTCGCACTTCTTTTGGGATGGTCTTTAAATTTTGCCCCTCATATTTGCGGTCTTTAAAGTGTTACACCCCGCAATTTCGTATGTTGAGATTCGAGCTTATATGTGTTTAACTTATGGTTATAAGGATTCAAGTTCATATAGTAAGCTATGAAAGAATTGAAGGGAAAGTGAATTAAGGAAATTAAGTTTGTCGGACTTTGGAGAAAATTTGAGAAACAACTTTGGTCCAACTTGGGAGACAAATATCTCTGAGCATATGAAGTGTTTTAAGGTGAAACAAAAGCCCAAAATGAAGTTCGTCGAGTCTAGTTTCCAACGCAACAAAGCGCTCGTCGATAGGAGATCGGAGTAGAGAATTATGGACGCTACAAGTTCAGCTGGCAGAACAGAAACGCACGCTACAGTACTTCTACAGTAACCGACTTGCTACAGTAAATGCTACAGTACCCGACCCGGACTGACCCGAATCTGACCCTTATAAAAAGGGTAATAACCCCTTTTTTCCTCAGATTTTGCTGGAAATTTCCAGATTTTTGGAGAGAGAAAGAGAGAGGGAAACCAAAAGTAAGCAATTTTCAAGCGACGGAGTATTAATCGAAGCTCGGATACATGCATAGAGGTGATTCTAATATGGTTTTACGGTGGATTCAAGGTGGATATTAAAGATATCGCCGTGTTAACAAAAATAAGATATGAATCTCCTATTATTAATGTTTATTTTGGTTTATTTACGGAGATAAAATTATCATATAGCCGTACAATAGTTTTGTTAGTGGAAATTTGGGATAAACCCCACATGGGATGTTTATGGAGTATTTTGGTATTGAGGATATTATGATTAATGTTGGTATTGATGTTGTTGTTGTTGGTTGCTGAATTACTATTTTGGGGCTAGGCAGATAAATAGGGGAGATGCTACCGAAATTTTAGCAGATTCCAGAGAGATTTATTTGAAGGATTAGGACGAGCATTGAGTAGTCAAAGTTAAGGCGACCAAAAAGGTATGTTAAGGCTAAACCTTTCTTTCTTAAGGCATGATTCCTTTGTTGTGAACCTATATATAATATCTCCAATAAACTCATTTCTAAAAGTACCAAAGCTTATCCTTGAGCTTGTTTCATGGCTATTGATGTTATTCATTCATGTTGATCTCATCTTATGAATTTGTTCCTTCAAGGTGAGATGTGTTCATGATGACGGTTCCATAATAATAATCTAATGAGTTTAGGAATAGGTTCTTAAGGAATGTCTTATAGGACATGAGTAGCGTGCTAGCAGAGGATCTCTAATGAGGTATTAAATGTTCGAAGAGAGGTTCATGTTGTATCTTAGTATTTGGTTATAGCCTAGTCAAGTGGGAAGAAGTACTAATGGCCAGAGATGTGCTTATAAGGCTTATATGATCATGTAGACACTACAGGTTAAGCGAAGACCATGAGAGGTGCATAGAGATTACTTGTAGAAGTTTAGTTATGATGTTGATTATTATTACCACTGGTCTACGACCAGTTGGGCAGATGTATATATTTACCACTGGACTGCAGCCAGTCGGGCAGTTACCACCGTGCTACGGCCGGTCGGGCAGTTACCGCTGATCAGTCGGGCAGTTGCGCTCTACCGTCGGGCGATAATCGGACGGGACGTTACCACCGGACTGCAGCCGGTCGGGCAGTTACCACTGATCAGTTGGGCAGTTAGCATAGGATGATTAGTGAGATAAAGGCACAGTACGGTACATAGATGTAGTTAAGCATGCGAGAGTATAGAGAGAGACATGTATCATATATGGATCGGGTTTCACGCCGCAACACATGTTCAGATAACGTCTGATAATAAGGTAACCAGGACTATGGTAGGGTATACAGACTTAGCAAAGATCGCAAGGAGATGAAGAGGTATGTATACATATGCTAGATTTCCATCGGTAGTTCAGAAATGCCAGGTTGATTCTTATTCTTCTCATCTTTAGTGTATGGCTATTTTATTTCACTTTCCGCCTTGCATACTCAGTACATTGCTCGTACTAACGTCCCTTCTTGCGGACGCTGCGTCTCATGCCACGCAAGTGTATACAGATGAGTAGAGGACGTTGCTAGAAGCTGTTCCAGCTGGATTGGCGAGCTCCATTTCCTTCCGGAGTGTTGCCGAATCAGAGTATCTATGTTATGGTATCTTGATTGATGTTAGAGACTTTGCAGACAGGGTCACATATATATCATGTCAGTCTTGTAAGCGGCTCTGCAAGCCGATGTATCATTATGCATTATGTTACAAATTTCATATAATTACATATTTTACTTGATTTGAGAAAGACAAAAAGAATGTTTTTGAAAGTTTTTCATTATGCATTTCATTTCGTGATTAAGAGTCCAGCGAGATTATGAACATAACAAGAACCAGCGGGGTTCGCTCGGCCCTGAGTAAGGGGTCGGGTGCCCATCATGCCCTATCAGGATTAGGGTGTGACATAAAGTTTGCCCCTCATATTTGTGGTCTTTAAGTTTTGCCCTTAGCTTGGATACCTGGGGTTCTGGGTTCGAACCCCCGCTTAGGCATAAAATAAAAAAATAATTTCGCAAGGCAGGGCTGGAGGGAGTGCATGCCGGATCCGGCATAAAGTCCTTAAAGAAAAACTAAAGTTATGCCGGAAGGGGCATAACTTTTCATCAAGGCATAGTTTAGTTATGCCTTGTGGGGCAAAACTTTTCCTTAAGGAACTATGCCTTATGGGGCAGACTTTTAATTAAGGCATAACCAAAAGTATGCCTCATAAGGCAGAACTTTTCCTTAAGGCAAACTTTTAGTTATGCCTTAAGGAAAAGTTCCGCCTTATGGGGCATACTTTTAGTTATATTTTATGGGGCACACTTTTAGTTAAGGCATAACTAAAAGTATGCCCATCCCATAAGCCGAAACTTTTTCTTAAGGCACAATTAAAAGTTTGCCTTGAAAAGAAGAAAAAAAATAAAAATATATGTTTCAAGGCAAAGTCTACCCCCTCCGGCATAACTTTAGTTTTTCCTTAAGGATTGTATGCCGGATCCGGCATAAAGTCCTTAAGGAAAAACTAAAGTTATGCCGGAGGGGGCATAACTTTTCCTCAAGGCATAGTTTAGTTATGCCTTATGGAGCAAAACTTTTCCTTAAGGAACTATGCCTTATGGGGCAGATTTTTAATTAAGGCATAACCAAAAGTATGCCTCATAAGACAGAACTTTTCCTTAAGGCAAACTTTTAGTTATGCCTTAAGGAAAAGTTCCGCCTTATGGGGCATACTTTTAGTTATATTTTATGGGACACACTTTTAGTTAAGGCATAACTAAAAGTATGCCCCATAGGGCGGAACTTTTCCTTAAGGCATAATTAAAAATTTGTCTTGAAAAGTAAAAAAAAAAAATATGTCTCAAGGCAAAGTCTGCCCCCTCTGGCATAACTTTAGTTTTTCCTTACGGATTGTATGCCAGATCCGGCATACACTCCCCCCAGCCCTGCCTTGCGAAATTATTTTTTTATTTTATGCCTGAGCGGGGGTTCGAACCCAGAACCTCAGGTATCCAAGCGAAGGGCAAAACTTAAAGAACACAAATATGAGGGACAAAATTTAAAGACCACCCCATAAGAAGGGCAATTCGTGCAAAAAAATGCTTCTGCCCTGCGTGCCAATTTTATTTTATTTTTACTGAGCCTGAGTTCGAACCCAGAACCTCTGAATGTTAAGCGAAGGGCAAACATTAAAGACCACCAATTTGAGGGACAAAAATTAAAAGCCAATCCATGCAAAAAAATGTTTTTTGTTTCAAAGGAAACAACGCTTCTTTCACCTTGATACTTTTTTTAAAAAAATTATTTCTCATCCGGTATTCGGTACCCGCATTGGAGTTTAACTATATCTGAATGATCGACTGCTACAAGGTTAAAGCTACTTTCTTTTATGGGGACAAGGCAGTATTACCTCTGATTTTTTTTTTGAGCGGATTTCTTTTCATTTGGGTTGGTCTTTAAGTTTTGCCTTTCGCCTAATATTTTGAGATTGTAGATTCGAACTCCAGCTCAGTAAAAATAAAATTGTGCAAATTTTGCCTTTAAGGCTCAAATTTTGTCTTAAGGAAAAAGTTAAAGACCATCATATTGAGGGACAAAAATTAAAGACAACCCAGCGAAGGGCAGTCCAGCAAATTGCCCCCGGAATTTTGACCTAAGTTATGACATACCTTACTTTTTCAAGGGTCCTATTAACCCCTTAACTTTTTAAAAATGGAATAATTATTATCCTAAAACTGGATATCTACTCTCTAATGGGAGAGTGACATACACTCTCCTTGCCACATGTGTATTTATTTATTTATTTATTATTTTTTTAATTCTTTTCTCTTACGTGGTAATTTAAAAAAGAATGAAAATGGATATTTAAAAAAAAAAAACAGAAACATTGAGTTTTTTAAAATATGGAAACTTGATTATTTTTTTGAAAATGTCTTAAAAAATCTAAATTTTCATGATTCATTTTCTTAGAGCAATTTTATTTTCAAATAAAATCTGAATTATTTTAAAAAAAAAATTGGAAAAAATATTTTTCTTGTCATCATGTGAAAAAACTGAATTTTTATAACAATTTGGATTTTTTTTTTTTTAAATGTGGAAAACTCATGTTTTTAAACTAAATATGGCAAACTAGATTTTTTTCATATATAGAAAAAAAAATCAGTTTTCCATATTTATTTTCTAAAAAAAAGCCGATGTTCATATTTTTTAAAACAATTCTGTTTTCCATATTTAAAAAAAATAGATTTTAAATAAAAACAAAAATTAAGTTTTCCACATTTAAAACAAATAATCAATTTAGAAAAAAACTTTAAGCTTTAATGATAATTAAGTAGGTGTAATTAAATGTGAAGTACCCTATTAAAAAATGACACGTGTTTGATTTTATGCTTCTCACTCTCTCAAAGAGAGTGAAATACACTCTTCTTGCCATGTCAGCACTTAAGGTGATAATTATTCCGTTTTAAAAAACTTTAGGGGGGTAATAGGACTCCTGGAAATGTAAGGTGTGTCGTAGCAACTTTGGTCAAAGTTCAAGGAGGGTAACAGTGCCTTATCCCTTTTTTATACGAAAAAGACTAAAAATATCCCAAGCCTATGAAAATTAGCACACAAAAAGCAAATACCCTTCGTCCACCTATTAGTTTAAGCATATCTCTGACTTTTTTTTTGGGCTCAACTCAAGCTAACACCTTGAACCTGATGGCTTTTTCCGATTTAAAAAAGTCACACGGCTTAGTATAAACCTGCTGACCCGTTTTAAACCCACTCAATTTCAAATTTAAGAAACTAAATTTTTTCGCTTGTATTATGATGTAATATTCACTTAACGAAAGATTAAAGGATGACACATGTCTGACATAACTTTTTGAATTACTTGTCCTATTAAAAGACCAAAATGAAAAGAGTAATCTATATCAAATGACTAAGGCAAATGTCACCCACTATGGCCGGTTAAGAGACCAATAGATGGAAGGAGGGTATTTATGAGGTATTTTTAGCCTTTTTAGACTCCTTTTATCTCTCTTTTTATCTTTTCTTTTACTTTGTTCATTTCACTGTATTTGACTTTATAATAATTATATTTAAAAACTCTCTTAAATTTAAAAGGCCACAAAAATATCTGTATATAAATTTAATAATGTTGTCACAAATGTATTTTCTGAAATTCAAATAAAGAAGATGGCCAGTGAGGATTCATGTTCCCGACCCAACTTGTTAGGAGTAAAGCATAGTTATTGTTGTTTGTAAATATATTTGATGCAAGTGCAGGAGTTAGGGTCTATGTGTTAATTGGACAGTTAAAGTTGTTAGAATTCTGTTAGGGGGACAGTTAAAGTTGTTAGAATTCTGTTAGGAATATTTGACTCTATTCATTCTATAAAGCCAATCTGTAATTGTAATTAGATTCATTCATTCAGATAATAAGAAGTCTCTTATCTCTCTTTCTCTAAACATTCTCTATCAATTTAGCTATTCTCTCTGTTCATCCCTGAATTAGCTTTCCCCTTCCTCGAGTAGATTCTCCTGGATTGATCATTTCCCATCAATTATCATTCGAGCATCAATTGGTATCAGAGCAATCGATCCTCGGCATTGCGATTAGGACTCGAAGAAAGAACCAAGATAAACTAGTAGGAAAAAAAAACATGGAAGAAAAGCTTTCACAGATTCAAGAACAGTTGCAGAAATTGATGGAGTGCATGACCAGTATGATTGAAGGAAAAACGCAGACTAACAAGAAACTGTTGGAAATCAAGGAAGCCATTGGAGTTATGACTCAAGAAGGAAAAGATAAAGAACAAGTAAGAGCTGAATCATCAATCATCAGAGTCTGCCCAATGGACAGTCATTTTAAAGGCCAAAACAAAGAATCTCAGAATAGTTTTGCGCATAATGGAAATGATTCTTCAGCAAGGGAGCCTGAATTTCTTGAAGATATGCTTCTTGCCACACTTTTTACAGAAGATGAAGGTGATGTATCTTCTGAATGTGGAAGAAATATAACCGCTCCTTACGTGTTTGATCAAATGCCTGAGAGAAATTGGATGTCAAGGAATAGCATCATATCTCATTATGTACCTTTGGCTTCTTGGTACTCTATTCAGGTTGGTTATTTTAATGTGAATTCTTGTAGTGCTTTCACGATAGAATATGAGAGTATTATTTTGGGTAATGGAAAGGAGAAGCATAATAGAGTTGGTGCAAAGCAATGGGGATTGGATAAGTTTGTTGTTACTAAAGGCCAGCAGCAATTCTTTCATCTCAAATCTGGTCGAATTAGGTTTTTGGGGGTGAAAATTGCATATAATAGCAGAACTTGTGATGTGTATTCAAGAGCTGCTTGGAAGGAAGTGCTTTCATGGCAAGCTCATGCGCCTTCACTTGGAAAGAGGAGTTCGAAATCTTTTGGGCGAAATAAAAAAGTTTCGGTAGTCAGTAAATACTTTAGCCATATTCCGTTGATGCTAAGTCCCTATCGTGATCTACCTGAAGTTGTTCTGGAGAGGAGATTGGTGAAAAAGGGTAACAAGGCCGTTTGTCAAGTGTTGATCAAATGGACTGGAATTGATGCTGAACACGCTACTTGGGAGTATCTTTCAAAGCTGCAACATATGTTTCCATCATTTAATCTGATGCTAAGTATCGTCATCTACCTGAAGCTGTTTTGAAATTTTAATTTGATGCTAAGTATCGTCATCTACCTGAAGTTGTTTTGAAAAAAGATTGGTGAAAAGAGGCAACAAAACTATATGTCACGTGTTAATCAAGTGGAATAACATAGTTGCTGATTAGGCTACAGGGGGGGCACCTTTCTGAGTTGCAACACGGGTTTCCATCCTTGAGGTCATGGATGTTCTTTACGAAGGGGTATTGATGCAAGTGCACGAGTTAGGGTCTATGTGTTAATTGAACAGTTAAAGTTGTTAGAATTCTGTTAGGGGGACAGTTAAAGTTGTTAGAATTCTGTTAGGGATATTTGACTCTATTCATTCTATAAAGCCAATCTGTAATTGTAATTAGATTCATTCATTCAGATAATAAGAAGTCTCTTATCTCTCTTTCTCTAAACATTCTCTATCAATTTAGCTATTCTCTCGATTCATCCCTGAATTAGCTTTCCCCTTCCTCGAGTAGATTCTCCTGGATTGATCCTTTCCCATCAATTATCATTCGGGCATCAATATTTGCTTACAAGATAGTTATTTCCTACGAGAATAAAGTAGACTTGAATAGAGTGGAATTGCATAAAGAAAACTCAGATATTGCTTGCAAAAGAGAACTCCTGCTAACTGAGTGTAAGTTTTCTCCCAAGTACCAATGTAACCAAGTAGCAAGACCTTTCTTTTTATTTCAGCCTTTTTGGCCTGCTCTTACTCCACTTTTATCATCTTTCATCAGGGAAAAGCTTAGCAGCTTAAGTCTTTTTTCCTCAATAAAATGAAAATGCAAGAATCTTGTTATCAAACACATCAAATTTATTCAGTAGCTATCATTCATTTTCATCATGGTTTCTACAGAATACCTTTCATTTTTCTTCAACTTCCTATCTTTCCAAAACTGGTGGTGCAAGGCATTTTCCACCTATACACCCTTACTAGCTACTTTCTAAACCCCCAATACAATCCCTCAAAATGTTCTCAACAATGAGCTGCAAAAGCAATTGTGATAGATTAAGCTTTCAAGATAGCTGCAATTGGAGCATATTCTTTAAACATCGTCTCCCGGGCTACATGTTTTCTGGCAAAGATTACTTCATATCTTGCTGCTAACTGTGTCTAAAATAAAATCCGGTCTTGGTAAATGTCCAATGCCTGTATAACCTTCTCTATCAGTAATTTCCTATGCAATCTATACCTGCCAAACGAAAGCATTATGTAAATAAGATCTGCATTTGCTTTGAAATAAAGATAAAATGATCCAGCATGCAATGATGATGATTCATATATCGGAAAAGGGCCAAATTTACCCCTGAACTATTGGAAAAGGGCTAAATATACCCCTCGTTATACTTTGGGTTCAAATATACCCCTGCCGTTATACTTTAGGTCCAGATATACCCCTCCTCCGTTAAAATTATCCAAGATGGACACTAGATTTGACGTGGCATGACAGCTCAATGAGGTGGACGCCAACATGGCATGCCACCTCACCACCCAACCCATTTACCCCTCTCTTTCCCTTATTCTCCCACCACTGTCATCTCCCCTCCCTTAACAACCAGTGCCACCATTAGCACCACCACACCACCATCTCCAACCTCCACCTCCATATAGCAGAGCCTAAAAAGAGGAAATTACTTTATACCAGAGCAATGCGATACCAAATGTTCAGCAGAAGTAGAAGCAGTAAGAATTAATGATCTGAGGGAACTGAGTTGCATATGTAATACTTCCATTAAAAGTAACCTCTTCTCCTTCCGTTGATAGTCCCTGTAATGCCTCCCGCCTCCGACCACCACTCATAAGCAGGGATATTTAGTCGAGGTATGGTCGATGCTGTGTTACCCAATAATGATATTTTCTCATCCAAATTCAGGTGTAAAATTAGATCATCTACTCTCTGGGTAATGGATAATGAGAAATTACAGACCTGAAATTTTTGGGTGTCTGGGTTGGACGTGTCACATAAGAATGGAGAAGGAGTTGACTGAGTAGTGCTGAGAAAAAAAAGATGATAATGGTTATGACAACAATTTTATGGAATTCCATATTTTGGATTAATTTTGTAACAGAAAGGGAGTGAAGGTGGAGATAGTGGTGTGGTGGTGCTAATGGTGGCAGTGATTGTGAAGGGAGAGGAGATGATATGGTGGGAGAAGAAGGGAAAGAGATGGGGTGGTGAGGTGGCATAGAAAGGGAGTGAAGGTGGAGATAGTGGTGTGGTGGTGCTAATGGTGGCAGTGATTGTGAAGGGAGAGGAGATGATATGGTGGGAGAAGAAGGGAAAGAGATGGGGTGGTGAGGTGGCATGCCATGTTGGCATTCACCTCATTGAGCTGTCATGCCACATCAAATTTAGTGTCCATCTTGGACAATTTTAATGGAGGAGGGGTATATCTGGACCTAAAGTATAACGGCAAGGGTATATTTGAACCCAAAGTATAACGAGGGGTATATTTAGCCCTTTTCCAATAGTTCAGGGGTAAATTTGGCCCTTTCCCGTTCATATATTACGTACTTTATTGCTGCTTCAAGTGTTCTCCTGCATTCAGGCATCGAATCTGTTCACAGTAAACCAAGAAAATGAATACATTGTTGGACAACTTTATGACCTGAGGAGTAATAACTGTTACAAAGTCAACAGATGAAATTAACAAAGCACGATAAACAGAGTCAACTCGGCGGGAGTATGATGTTTGCAAGCTTATAGTTTGTAATTCATGGAAAAACCAAAGCTTGTGATGCCAGTCAGTACAATGATTATTGCATTCTGAACTCAATTTATCAAAAGTAAATCCACATCAAAGTCATCATCATTACCGCCATTGTTCTTGACCGGAAAAATACAGGTGATCATCATAGCGGATTAAAAATGGACTTATATTTCTTCCCCAACATGCATCATTAGATAGAACTTAGAAGTATATAATCCACGCTTACCTAGGATTTTCTGGTCTTCGTCAGAGGTTGTGGGAAATTCTGCAAGCATTTGGTGGCATTCTTCTTGCAGTTCCTTCACTGCTTTCCGCTCTAAACTTGGAATTGGAGGGAGATCTCCATCTGACCAAGTAGGCAACGTTCTTGCTGCTGCTAAGATTGCTCCATCGACGAACCCATCCCCATCATTCGATAACCTACCTGCTACAAGTTTTAAACAAGGATTCTGGACATTAATTGCAAAGCTAGATCAGTGAAGGAGCCACTATATCAAAAAGAATCTTTAAGACCCATACTGTTGTGGTAATATTCTCCAGGGAGGCCAGATATGTTAAAGACCGATAAGAAGGTGTCTAGATGAATTTTGGCATCTCCTGTGAAATGAATGACATCCCAAGGATTCTGCAATATCAAAGATATATATTATAGTTAGTGTCAATAGAAAAAGAAAAAAAAAGAAAAAAAATAGTTAGAAGAAACCTCATAATCAAAGCAAAAGTTCAACGAAATCAAAAATCACATCCAAATGGCCCAGACAACTAATAAAATCATAAGCTCTGTCAGGATAATTCAAGAAGATGCAGTACATATCTTCTCTTTCTTCCCCTGATCCAGTACAAATATCACTTTGTACTACATGGAGCATCATCGAGCAGTACCATTTAATCATAACTCAAGTCCTACCCAAAATTCTATGATTAGATGCCCAAATTAATCTACTCTCAATTTACAACATGCATATAAAAATCTGAAGACAAGGACAACAACTGGAAGAAATTTTTTCCTCACTCGAACTCTTGCCTTTCACTTTTTGGTTTATCTCATTTTCACTTGTCAGTGCTTAATGACCCCCTCCATAATCTTCAATATTATGGATAGTAGATATTGCCAGTCATTTACTATTGCATCCTTGCTTTTAATAAAGATTACGGCAATGAACATCACTATGCAAAACCAGTAGTACTAGGGCCTTCGAGTTGGAATTTCATACTTTTCAGCAGAAAAAGCACGACACAGTTTCTCTTTCTCAGAAGAGTAAAGAAAGACTACATTACCACAGGTGATGAGAAACCATATCTCTGCATAAAAAAGTCATTCTTCTGTCCAGCCATGTAATCAACAGTCATCTGCAATAATTCATAAAGACCATGTTAGGTCACATTATGAAGATATGCAATAGTAATAAAGACAAGTAGGGAATTCGATCAGTGATATCGGTCACAGCTCCTCCAGCACCATACATAGTCAATACAGATTACTGTAATGCTAAAGAAGGTCAAAATAGGACAAACAAGAATCGGTCAAAATAGGACAAACAAGAATCTTACTAACAAGTTTCCTTTCAATTCACTATCCAAAGAGCGAAATATTTTTGGAACTGTTTCTTTCTCATTGTTACCAAAACATGAAGAATCTTGAAGTACTACACCAAGAAATAAAAGTTAGAAGCAGACAAAGGAAAGGTTAAGTAAAAAGATCATTCACAAAAGAAATTACAAATACTAGCAACTAATGCATGTAGAGAGGGGAAAGAAGTTCATAGTGCTTCTATTCGCATTAAGAATTAAAGCAGCAAAATTAATTTAACCTTCTAATCCGATAAGCTTTCACATTAGAAGGAAATGGAATGTGTAACAAAGACCTTATTATTGCTTTAGCACCATTGTTACTTATATCCCATGCCTGTCACCTATACAAAACTACCTAATTCAGTGATCAATTATACAAGTTTCCCTCTTTCCTCAGTGCATGCATGCTATTTCTTCTTTCATTTTTAAACTCTTCTTTTTCTTTGGTTTTTTTTCCTTGCGGTGAAAGGCAAGGCCTTGCATGCTGTGGAGTAAAAAAAAAAAAAAAAAAAAAGTGCATCAAATGAGGCCATCCTTAGAGATGCAAGATTTTGATGTCGGAAATGCCTTTTGGGGCCTAGAAATGCATCCTTAAAAATAAGATAGCCCTAAATATCATATATTATGACGTATGTTCAGCAAGAAAATGGAGTACAAATATTTTCTGCACCATAAAATGTAAGAAATGCCTTTAGGGCCGAAATAAGCATATGAGTCATGCATTTTCTTCAATTCCACTACATGCCCATCTTCTCCAACTGAATTATCCAAAATAACTCTGACTCATTGAGAAATCTAATTAGATGCCCAATGTGATAAGTTGTACCAAGTACCAACTAATACACACACATCACAATTCAAATAAAGCCTTCACTAGATCTAGAGGGCCATAAAAAGGATTTACCTCATCTCCTTTTCTAATTCTTTGTCCTGCATTTATCATCACCTCCAGCATCCGGTCCTTGAAGCGCCAATGGAAAAAACAATTTGGCTGAAAAGAATGATTCATCATGTCTGGAGAATGAGATGAGTAAATATTAGAAGGTTTTTCTCACAAACAAAGTTTGGTTGAAAATGCTAAGACAATGCAAGAAGCTCTGCCTTGAAATTAAGAAGAATCCGTATCTAATAAGTTTTTAGTTTTTAAGTTTTTATCTTAAACACAAGCCACAAAAATATGTTTGGGATTTAGGCATAGTAGTAGTTTTTGTTGTTGTATGCTGTAATATTAGTTCAAGAGCTTCCAGGTTTCCTGAACTTCTCAACAAATTTGACTGGCATTAATAGCTAATACATACTTTTAATATATCTATTACTTTTGCGGAAGTTTTTAAAATATGTGAATTACAAAAGAAACCATAATGTGCACAGCTACATCGCCAGTCAACATCAAACTTTAGGACTAGAAAGTCAAAGATGCAACGAGATTAACAGTTACTTAGCCTTCCGTAGCAATTAATGGAAATAGAAGAAAAAATAGCAATACATTAACAAGTTTTTCTCGTCATATCAAGAGTCAAAGGCACTGGCACTGTTAATAGATCTTCAGAGTCACCAATTTTTCTCTCATACTGTCCATTTTCTTCCAGTTATCAGAGTCCTTCAGTAGCTTGCAACGCTCCTTTCCATTTTCAAGAAATTATCCAGAAAAAAAGTTCCTACTTCCTTTTCCTTTTTTCTTTTTTTTTTTTGAAGAAAAAACATTTCCAAATTCTGCATTTCTACTTTCTATTCTATTTGCTTGAAACTTGTTTGGCCGAACAATAGAACCTCTCTTATCTCAATTAGTCAAATGTCCTTGCACCTCCATCTTTTGCTATTTTCTAAAGCTACATGATGTATATGAATCAAGAAAACAAATGGAAGATAGAAATGCAGAAGGAAGTCTTCCTTCAGCACCGAAACCAAACAAATTGAATTCTTGTCCTTAAATCGAATTAGATGGAGCACTTGACTAGGACTAGTATTTGAGAATGTTTCATTTTGCCTCTTCTAACATGAGACACATAGATACACACAAATACACCCAAGGCTAAAACCAAGGGAGGGTGTGGGAGAATCTGAGGTAGAGAAGAAATTCAAAAGCTAATATAATTTTTTTCCGAGGGGACATGCTTTCTTTGATAGAAGAAGCATGTGGAAACTTTGAAAAACAGATTTTCCTCTTTTGTAAAGCACTACCCATGTCCCATAAAATATGACCTGGTTAGGTTTACAATAGTTGACTACTTATTAACTTGCTGTCTAACATCAAACTTTGAATAATTAAAATTCTGAGAATAACCATTATATTTTAGTCTACATAAAACCCTCTATTAACCATAGATTTCTTACCAATGTGATCAAAGCAATATATAGTATCATTAGGGTGGACAAACGGTTTTTTCCGTGTAATAGTAAGTTAGTAACTAGGTCAAGTTTTATGGCAAAGAGGGAGAAGCTCAAAAGGATTACAGCTATTGGATTTGGAAATATCCTTCAAGTAAAATGATGCTCATGGTTTCAGTAAACTGAAAACAGAACATATTTCTCACAGCTTAACTTGTTTCTGCAGTCGTAGATCTGCTGTTTTTGATCCATTTAACATAGCGATAAAAGTAGGAATGAGCATCATTTCAAGACCAATCAAAATAAAGTCAAATAAACGATGTCATTCGGACTAACTTTAAAATATCTCAGCCAAGTGTGCTTAAGTAGCCAAAAAAAAAACTCAGCCAAGTTGATTCTATCAAAATTGTGTAAATAAACCATTTAAAGCCCACAATTTCACTATTGAAATTTTGGATGACAGAAATACAACAGAAGAAGCTCACCAGCATAAGGTACCAACATATTTGCATCTTGAACCAGCGCACCAATTCTGGTTTGCAAGTTGATGCATCGAGATTGTGCCATACTCATTGCCCAAATAAATCTCTCAGGATCCCGAGCAAGACGTTTAATTTTGAGAGGTACTGCAGAATGCTAAACAAACAAAGAAAGTCAAAGGACATTGTTACGAGCAAGAATTTAGAGGAAAGAGATTGAACCAGATTGTCAGTACCCAGTTTTTCTCCCAAAACTCAAGTGCCCGATGTTGTTGTTCTCTCATGGTTGAAGCAAGCTTCTCGTCTTGCAACTCCAAAAGATCCTCCTACAGCACAGAAAGCATTAAGAAGACCATAACAAAGTGAGGGTTGATTTTGTGAATGCACAGCATTTCCTATAGAATTTTCCTCAAAATATTACATAAATTGAAAGCACCAAAATATAGATGATACTCGTATCCAGACCTCAGTAGCTAGAAGAAAGCTAGTACATTCATCAGCACTAGGCAAGAAGTCTCCGTAAAGCTGCCAAAAGTTGTCCTTGCAATCAAAAGCATATAAAAGAAGGCATGCCAACCGCAAGTCCGAATCTGTCTGCCATAAGAAGGTAATCAATATTAATCAAATTAATCAATATTAAGAAATCACAAGAGATCTCCCTTTTTTTCATTTACTTGATTAAAAAAAAAAAAAAAAAAAGAGAGAGAGACATCTTAGAATACCAGACAGAAAATGAAAAAATCAAAGAATAAAGGCTTAAGTCATAGACAGACCCTTGAACTTGTCCAGAAATTCCACTTAGACCCTCCAAGTGAGCCCTGTACCACCTGAACTCTTCAAGAAGACGTCTATTGTGCCACTTGGACATAATTTATAGGGATGGCACAGTGCGTGTACTACACTGCTCCAAAGGGCGTGAAATTGTTTTTTTTTTCTTTTTAAATTTTTTTAATCAATAAAAAATTAATTATAAAGAAAAAAAAAACTATTCTAAATCTATTGAACTAATTAAAAAAACATTTCAAACACCCAAAAAAAAAAAAAAAAACCACCCTCCCCTGATCTGATAGCCATTAGAGCAGTGTGCAATTGCAATGATTTAAAATTTGATGAAAGCAAATTCGAGGTGGTTCTTGGGGTTTCGGTGATATTGGCTGGGGATATTAATGTAGCGACTTGATCGGCAGCAATTTTGTTGTTTGCCGGTGGTGGGATTTGGTCGGTTTCCGATGTAGAGTTGTTGGAGTTCGATTCTTGAGAGGCACTTGGGATAGTGAAAATGGTGGGTCTTTTGAGATGTATGGAAATAGGTGCGGGTTTGATTGAGAAGTGGGTATTGTGGTAAATTAATTTTGAAGTTGGTGGAGAGGAAGAGGGAAGTGACAGTGGGGATTGTGAGAAGAAAAGTGGATGTGCCATTGTTAAGGAGCTATGCTGTTAGCATATGTCGAGAAAACTACGCGAAAGCCATTTTCCGGCCATCTCATTTTCATTGCAACGCCGCAGTAAATGACGTTGCTCGGAGCTTTTCCGGCGAAGCCAACAAAGAGTGACGACGGGAAAAGGGGAGAGGCGAAGGCTGGTGTTAGTTATTTCATGACTGAACTCCGCCAGTGGTGGGTGGTCAGCTCCGGCGACGCAGGTAAACAGACGAGCGGAGGAGGAGAGGGGGGGGGGGGTTGTTTCGCTGATGAAAGAGACAGTGTTTTTTTTTTATTATTTGTTTAAGTTAAAATGCACTCATTTTAGCGTGTGAATTACACGCACCTTTATTGTGTGGCTGTATATTAATTTTGTGTCCAAGTGGCACAATAAACGTTTTCTTGAAGGGTTCAGGTGGTACAGGGCTCACTTGGAGAGTCTAAGTGGAGTTTCTGGACAAGTTCGAGGGTCTATCTATGACTTAAGCCAAGAATAAACAACTAAAAGTGCAGATAAATATCCTCCCATGAGTAAGGTGTACCATTAGAGAAAAAGGTAAGACTTCTATTTTTCTTTTTTAACCAATCAAAGAAAAATGCGGATAAATATTCTCCCGTGTTTACCATTAGAAAAGATTTAAAAGGAGAAAATGCATCCTTTTACCTCAGGATTAGTTGAATTGATAATGTCGAATATTGGATGTCCTATAGGTATGATATCTGGAAAAAACATCCAAGGAAGCTTTTTGCTTATGGTTAACATCAGTTCTAGAGGAATCTCCATTATTACCTGCATTACAAACAAAACCTCATCATTCATTGACCGGTAAAGATTTTAGTATTAGCACTAACGAAAAGCTGTGAAGATAATCAGTGAGAAAAGAGGAATGAAACAGTCAAGCTAATGCCAAATGAACTAGATACAGTCCAAACTATGCAGGACGTGATAGACTACACCGCAGCAGGAGAAGAACTAGAAGTGCCTAGGCACTGTCCCATATACCTTATAGTTGTTAAAAAAGAAAATGAGGTACATAAACTAAGGGATACTCATCCCAGAAAGAAGGGAGGGAAGAGAGTAGATTAAAGGGTATTACAACTCTCCCATGCCCTTTTTTTCCACAACCTCCAATTCCCAATGGTTGAATTGATGGGATGAAGTTCATGTTTAGGTATATCAAAACACTGATGGAGCACCCGATTTGACACTGCTTCCGATGGTAAGGTTATATATTCCATCAGGAGGATGAGAACTTTCCACATATAAACATAGTTTAAGGTAGTGCTCACCCTAGCTCGACGGAGAGGCTCCACGTCTTTGGAAGCAAATACTCCATACCCATCTGGTCCCTCCCTGAATTCAATTCCGTAGGCTCGGAAACTTCTAACATATCCTATCTTGTAGAAATCAGGATCTGCCAGTTCCAACTGTGAATGAAAAAATGTTATATCACCATCATCAACAGTAAGAACAAGAGAAAATAAGGATATTGAAATAACCAATTAGAATAACAAATAGAAAAATTATATGTTTTTTTTTTTTTTTTTAAATCAGGTAAATAGAAAAATATATGTTCATCAGCTTCTCAAAAGAAAATTAAAGGATGTAAGACAGAGAAAAGAGAGGGAAGAATCTAACCATTACTTTGCCTATGTAACAACAGAGATAGGATATTTATACATGAGAATGTGAGAATGAACCTAAGCATCTAACTGAAAATCTTAAGGCAATACGGGAGTGGCTCCAGATCTTTATAAATCCTTTGGCTGAACCTAAATACCCGATGTGAAGCATTATATATATCCGAAACCCTTCCCTCATACTTGAAAATCACTCGTGAATTTGAATACAGACTCACGAGTGTAAGAACAGACTTACTGTGTTGAAAAATTCGGACTTAGCGAACGCATAACTTATGCAGTAGGAGAGTGATACAATGCGTTTAAGAAAACACTTATCATTCCCCTATATACCCGATGTGTAACATTTTATATTTCTAACACAAAGTAATCACCAAAAAAATTATATGGGACCAGAAAGTTTTTCCTATGTAGACTCAATTTGAAAAGAAAATCTATGAGGAAAAAACTAATTCAAAAGAACTATGATCCATCAATTTTTGAAGTGTAATCTCCTATCTTTTCCAAATATCAAGTGCCTGACTAACACTTCCTTCAATTTATTGAGAGACAAGTACTTATTGCTGTCCATTGTTTATTGGTCTAACTGGTAAAGAAAGAGAAACCAGGACTGAAGAGGAAAAAGTGATATTGTAGTGAGGTGGGAAAATCAAAGGAGTGTTATTTCTTTTGAGGGTGTAGTGGTCTTAGGAGTATTTGTACTCGTTACTACACAGTGTAAAATTCCTCTATAGTGATATCAGCTGCTCCTCTTGGCCGTGGTTTTTCCCTTATTCAGAAGGGTTTCCACATAAAATCTTGGTGTCATTATTGCTGCATTTTATTCTTGCTGATTTAACCATAAGTTAGTGTTCCGCGTTTATCACTAATACCGTGAATATTATTTTTGCGGGTCTATTTTATTCCCATCAAGTGGTATCAGAGCCAAGGTTCTGTCTGAGTATGCTCTGTGGTTGCAGCACAGTCTGAACTTCCACATCAGAAAAGAATTACTTTGGTCTTCGAATAAAATAATATTTGTATTTGTGATAAACGATGGAAGCCAACACTAGTAGAATGGTTACTTTGAGTGGCGTAAATTATGCCATTTGGAAGGGCAAAATGGAAGATTTGCTCTATGTCAAGAATTTTCATCAACCTGTCTTTGGAAATAAAAAGCCTGATAATAAATCAGATGAAGAGTGGAATTTGTTGCATCGGCAGGTTTGCGGCTTTATTAGACAGTGGGTTGACGATAATGTGTTAAACCATATTTCTGGAGAGACACATGCTCGGACCCTATGGGAGCATCTTGAAAGTTTGTATGCTCGAAAAACTGGTAATAACAAGATGTTTCTGATAAAGCAAATGCTGGGTTTAAAATACCACAATGGTTCCGCAATGACAGATCATCTGAATATTTTTCAGGGGATCATGAACCAGTTATCTGCTATGGGTATTAATTTTGATGAAGAAATTCAAGGCTTATTTCTACTTGGTTCCCTACCAGATTCTTGGGAAATTATTAGAACTTCATTATCAAATTCTGCTCCGGATGGTGTGATCTCTATGGATCTTGCCAAGAGCAGTCTTTTAAATGAAGAGATGAGAAGAAAATCTCAAGGTTCCTCCTCATCAGATGTCTTGGTGACTGACACTAGGGGGAGAGGCAAGAATCGTGGTTCTCAAAATAGAGAACATCATAGAAGCAAATCCAGAAGCAGACTTAAAGATATTGACTGCTATCATTGCGGGAAAAAAAGGGCACACAAAGAAGTTCTGCCGGATTTTGAAAAAAGAGAATAGAGAAAAGGAGGAAAAGAAAGAAGATGGCAATCGTGTTGCCGCTGTCACTACAGAAGATCTTGTTACTGTCCTTGATGCGGATCTGATAAATATTGCTTGTGATGAGTCAAGCTGGGTTGTGGACAGTGGTGCCGCATCTCATGTGACATCAAGGAAGGAATTTTTCTCATCCTATACTCCGGGTGACTTTGGAACTTTGAGTATGGGTAATGAGACTGTATCCAGGGTGGCTGGTGTTGGAACGATTTGTTTGAAAACTAGTATTGGAACTAAACTAGTTTTAAACAATGTAAAGCATGCACCTGATGTTCGTTTGCACTTGATCTCTGTTGGTGTTTTGGATGATGAGGGATATGTCAGTACCAATGGTGCTGGAAAGTGGAAGCTTACTAAAGGTTCCATGATTGTGGCTCGTGGCGAAAAGCGTCGTGGTCTATACTGGACTACGGCCTCTACCTGTGTTGATATGGTGAATGCAGTTGAGAGCAATAGCTCTTCAACGTTATGGCATAAGAGGCTTAGCCACATTAGCGAGAAAGGACTAAATGTTCTGGCCAAAAAGAAATTATTGTCAAATTTCGAAAGTGCTAAATTAGAAAAGTGTGAGCACTGCTTGGCTGGAAAACAAAATAGAGTTTCTTTCAAGTCTCATCCTCCTTCAAGAAAGACAGAGTTGCTTGAGTTGGTGCATTCAGATTTATGTGGTCCAATGAAGACAAGGACTTTGGGTGGTGCACTTTATTTTGCTACCTTTATTGATGATTGCTCAAGGAAACTTTGGGTCTACGTCTTAAAGACTAAAGACCAAGTGTTGGGTGTCTTTAAGCAGTTTCAGGCCTCAGTTGAAAGAAAAACTAGAAAGAAGCTGAAGTGTATTCGTACTGATAACGGTGGTGAATATTGTGGACCGTTTGACGAATACTGCAAGCAACAGGGTATCAGACACCAGAAGACTCCTCCTATGACTCCTCAGCTTAATGGTTTAGCAGAGAGGATGAACAGGACCTTGATGGAAAGAGTCAGATGTTTGCTTTCTGAAGCAAAGTTGTCGAATTCCTTTTGGGGTGAGGCATTGTTGACCGCCGCACATGTTATTAATCTATCCCCTGCGGTTGCTTTGCAAAGTGATGTTCCAAACAGAGTCTGGTATGGCAAGGATGTTTCCTATGACCACTTGAAAGTGTTTGGTTGTAAAGCTTTTGTACATGTGCCTAAAGATGAAAGGTCGAAATTAACTGCCAAGACAAGGCAGTGCATCTTCATTGGTTATGGCCTTGATGAGTTTGGTTACAGGCTATATGATCCAATTGAGAAGAAGGTTGTGAGAAGCTGTGATGTTATCTTCATGGAGGATCAAACCATTGAAGATATTAACAAAGCGGAGAAGATAAAATCTTCAAGTTCTGAAGGTTTAGTTAATCTTGATCAAGTTCCTCATACAAATGCTGATGAAGTTGGTGGGCTCGATGACGATGGTGATGCCCAGAATCATGTTCCAGATCAGCATGTTGATGATGATAACGATGCTGCTATTGATGAAGTAGATGCTCCTACTCATGAAGTCGTGGATGAGTCAGATATTCCACTTAGAAGGTCTACTAGACAGCATGTTCCTTCTTCCCGTTATTCACCTAATGAGTATGTATTACTCACTGATGGGGGAGAACCTGAATGTTATGAGGAGGCCATGGAAGATGAGCACAAGGATCAATGGATTGAAGCCATGCAAGATGAGATGAAATCTCTGCGTGAGAACCATACTTATGAGTTGGTGAACTTGCCTAAGGGCATGAGAGCTTTGAAGAACAAGTGGGTGTTCAAAGTTAAAGCCGAAGAACACAGCTTGAAGCCCAGATACAAAGCTAGATTGGTTGTTAAGGGATTTGGTCAAAGGAAAGGTATTGACTTTGACGAAATATTTTCTCCTGTCGTGAAAATGTCCTCCATTCGGACAGTTCTTGGTTTGACTGCTAGTCTTGATTTGGAGATTGAGCAGATGGATGTGAAGACTGCTTTTCTTCATGGTGACTTAGAAGAGGAGATTTATATGGAACAACCTGAAGGCTTCAAGGCAAAAGGTAAAGAAAATCTTGTATGCAAACTCAAGAAGAGTCTCTATGGATTGAAGCAAGCTCCCAGACAGTGGTACAAGAAGTTTGAGTCTGTTATGGGGAAGCAAGGCTACAAGAAGACTTCTTCAGATCACTGTGTGTTTGTACAAAGATTTTCTGATGGTGACTTTATCATCCTTCTGCTATATGTGGATGATATGTTGATTGTAGGCAAAAATGCTTCCAGGATTGACGAGTTGAAGAAACAGTTGAGTAAGTCTTTTGCAATGAAAGACTTGGGTCATGCTAAGCAGATTTTGGGCATGAGAATTACTCGTTCGAGAGATGAAAATAAGCTTTATTTGTCGCAGAAAAAGTACATAGAACGTGTACTAGAGCGCTTCAATATGAAGAGTGCTAAGTGGGTTAGCACACCTCTTCCTGGTCATCTGAAATTGAGCAAAAAGATGTGTCCTACAACAACAGAGGAAAAACAGAGAATGGCCAAGATTCCTTATTCCTCTGCCGTCGGAAGTTTAATGTATGCAATGGTATGCACTCGACCAGATATTGCTCATGCAGTCGGTGTTGTTAGCAGATTTCTCGAAAATCCAGGGAAAGAGCATTGGGAAGCTGTGAAGTGGATACTCAGGTATCTAAGAGGAAGATCAGATAAATGCTTGTGTTTTGGAGGATCAAATCCAATTTTGAAGGGCTATACAGATTCTGATATGGCAGGTGACCTTGATAACAGAAAATCCACTACTGGATATTTGTTTACTTTTTCAGGGGGAGCTATATCATGGCAGTCAAAGTTGCAGAAGTGTGTTGCACTATCTACAACAGAAGCGGAGTATATTGCGGCTACTGAAGCTGGCAAAGAGATGATATGGCTCAAGAGATTCCTTCAAGAACTTGGATTGCAGCAAATGGAGTATGTTGTCTATTGTGACAGTCAGAGTGCAATAGACTTGAGCAAGAACTCCATGTACCATGCGAGAACAAAACACATCGATATCAGATATCATTGGATTCGTGAGCAATTGGAAAGCGAATTGTTCCAAGTCAAGAAGATTCACACGAATGAAAATCCTGCAGATATGCTGACCAAGGCGGTACAGAGAGACAAGTTCGAATCGTGCAAAGAACTTGTTGGCATGCACTCAAATTAGAAGCCAGTGTACCCTCCTTCAGGTGAATGGGACTGGAGGGGGAGATTTGTGGGGTCCAGTCCCCTATCCCATATTTTAAGAAAGGAAGATTTTTCTTCCTTTGACAAATTATACATTGGCAACAATTGTGGACTTGGCTAACAAGCCAATTTCTTTGTTCACATTTTCATGATGTAAGCGCTTACCTCATCATAATCGTGATGTAAGCGCTTACCTCACCATAGGAAATTCATTCCTATAAATAGGCAGCTTATGGTTCATTTGTAACACACCAAAATCTCAGACAATACATCTGAGTGAGAGGAAAAGTGAGGTATTCCATAGACTATAAGAAAATAGTCTGTGAAGAAAAATAGAGTGTGAGTGATATTGTAGTGAGGTGGGAAAATCAAAGGAGTGTTATTTCTTTTGAGGGTGTAGTGGTCTTAGGAGTATTTGTACTCGTTACTACACAGTGTAAAATTCCTCTATAGTGATATCAGCTGCTCCTCTTGGCCGTGGTTTTCCCTTATTCAGAAGGGTTTCCACATAAAATCTTGGTGTCATTATTGCTGCATTTTATTCTTGCTGATTTAACCATAAGTTAGTGTTCCGCGTTTATCACTAATACCGTGAATATTATTTTTGCGGGTCTATTTTATTCCCATCAAAAAGTACGCGAAGCCAAAACTCTTAGGGGTCGTATGGTTGCTGGTTAGAGAGGAGTTATTCATCGATTAAAACTAGCATAACGGTATACATTGTTTCGTTACAAAAATGGGAAACAATAATCTCCACATAGAATCTAGCATAAGTTATACGTACAATGTTTGGTTGATTTTTTCTCTTTTCCAGATAAAGCATAGCATTGCTAACACAATGTTTGGTTTGTGTTTTTTATTTTCTGCGTAACTAATACATGTAAACGTTACGAGGGAATCTATGTATTATTTTATGCAGGATAGAAGATGGAATAACTAAACCCTGCATAGCTAATCCCTGCTTAATTAATCCAACAACAACAACAACATGCCCAGTGTAATTCCACAAGTGGGGTCTGGAGAGGGTAAGGTGGACGCAGACCTTACCCCAACCTTTGTGGTGCAGAGAGGTTGTTTCCGATAGACTCTCGGCTCGAAATGAAAATAAAGAAGAAGAGAATTTGAAGAAAGGTATCAAGTAAGATATGAGAGCACCCCTGCTTAACTAATCTCTGCATTACTAATAACTCTAACGACCCATTACTGCAGAAAAGAGTACATAAAAGAGCACTTAAACAGTGAGCTTAGCAAATGAAAACAGTAGTTACTACACAGAAAGTAAGAAGAAGTGATTAAACTAAACTTGAACTTCAAGAAGATGAAAAAGAAGTAAACTTTGGGCAGTAGAAAGTACCTGAGAAGCAGGAGTATTTTGGAGCTCAGTAGGGGGTGTAAAAAGAGGAAATGCAGAAGGAGTTGGAGAAGAATCATAGCCCTCCAAAGTGGAAGAAGAAGAAGTAGCAGCACCATTAGCACTTGCACAAACTCTCAAAGGTCTAATTCTCTTGTTGCTATTATGACATACAAAAATGGGTTGTTTTTGCAATCCATGGTGCAGACCTCTCCACAACTGGTTCAATCAACAAAAACATTAACACCCATAAAATTAAAAAAGAAGAAAAAATGATTCTTTAAATGATTCTTGGGTGTTTTGAGTTAACCTGATGGTGAAACTCTGGCTGGTGGAACAAGTTTGTAGGTTGTTGAATTAAAATGGTGGAAGAAATCATCTTCCAGTACTTTTGGGAGTGAGCTGAAAATTTAATGGAAATTTCAGTAAAGAAGATTCACACACAATTGTATTTGGGTTCTTGGAACGTTATCCACTCTACTGTCAGTAAAACAACTCGGAGAGAGAAAAATACCAAAGGGGTTTTACTTTTTTTTACTTTTACCATCAAATATAAATTAGTACTATATATAATGACAAACTTAGGGACTTTTGTAATCCTCATAAGAATTTTTAAATTTTTTTAAAATTTTTTAATTAATTATTTTTAGATCTTAATCTTACTTATTTAAGTTAAATTTATTTTTTTATTTTTAAGGTTTACTTTCAAAATCTATCGAACCTCGTACCTCATTTTTCATATTTTTTGGTTTTCTGTTTGGTGCTCGATATCCGCATTTGAGCCCAATTAATCCAGATAATTCGCAATGTATCGCGCCCATTTGGGGAAAGCGCTCCCTCCAAAGATTTTTTCCATATCCATGTTCGAACCCCTAATACCTAATTAAGGGAGGAGCAGCTCCATCCGCTGCACAAGTTAAATTATGTATTTATCTTAAAAGTTCATTAGCTATTTATAGATTATTTATTTAGAACTAAATAACTTCAGAAAATTAGAATACATAACTTACTTATAAATGTTAAATTCTAGCCCTGCATTTGATTTGAAGTAAATAATTTTATCAAAATGGAAGTTAAAATATTAAAGGAGTGGAATGATAGTTTTGCTTTCATATATTGAAAATATAATTATATGACCCTGCATTTGAAAATATAATTATATGACCCTTACTTATAAATGTTAAATTCTGGCCCTGCATTTGATTTGAAGTAATTATATGAAATTTAATTATTACTAACTTAATTACCCACTTTGTGGGACTATAATGGGTATATGGTTGTTGTTGTTGTACACTTATACTAACACAAATTATATTTTTTTAATTAAAATATCTACTTTTATATCTTAAGGGCCCGGACTTAGCCCTCAAAATATTTCTTTAATTAAAAATATTTAATGGGAGTTTTTTGTAGTCCTCACAGGGCTATTTTTGTCCTTTACTAGCCCTGAACGAGTTACACGTGTTATCCAACTTTCACTTTGAATCCCTTTTTTATTAATTTGCCTCTTGTTTAGTTCTATATTGCTTCAGTTGCCATTATCTAATTTAGTAAATAATGGAAAATTTTGAGACATTTTGTAAGGCCCAAATTCAAGGGCATTCCCACCTGGCCAAAAGCTCATTAATTATTGTTCCTTCAATTTAATAGATAGTCAACTTTTTAGGGAATGGGGAGAAAAAGTCATTGGGAAATTCGGATTTAAGAGAATGGTGTAGATTTTAGTCCCTTTAAAATATTTTTGATCTTAGTAATTGGTAATTCTTTCGTCTTAATTTATTTGTTGCGATTAGTAAAATAGTTATTTTAAATTAATTGTCATTTTCAACTTTATGACAACTTCTTTTTAATTTTACGCTTAATAGTAATTGTTCTTGAAGACTACAAAACACCTCAATTATGGAGATATAACACATAAATAGAGTAAATATTCAATAAAGAGGTATTATATCTTAAAAATAAATAAAGTGTAAAACTTCTAAAAATTAATATTTTCTTAATGGGTGTGTAAAAATAACATGACGGATAACTTGAGATGGATACAATGTAGCAGTAACTTTTTGCGGTTGGTATAATTTAGAAGACTTTGGAGCCACATTTAAAATCTATTACTTTATTTATGCGCTTGAATTATTATTTAATAATATTCTTATAATATTATTAAGTTGATTTTGGTAAAGACACTAAACTAATATTATATAAATATTTTGTTATCATATATTTCAATTAAAATTGTTATTTTAATTTTTTGAGGTTAGACCCGGAGTTAGCACGGGCCTCCCGCAACTAGTAAAAAAATATATAAAATTTAAGTAGTACACTACTACTATTGAATAATAAAGTACCATCAAATATAAATAAAAAATATATAAAATTTAAGTAGTACATTACTACTATTGAATAAAAAAGGAAATAAAAAGTCTAAAAGGTAATCTTTTTCCATTTGAACAGGAGATAAAGAATAATCAACCCCATTGATTTCCAAAATGTGCGCAGTTTTGGTTCCATTGTGTAAAAAATTTCGTTTCGACATAAAATGGTGAATGTATATATTCACAATGGTTATCCGCAAGGGTGGCTTAGTTGGTTGGTTGAGCATGAGGCTTCAGTAACAGCGGTTTCAAGTTCGAAACCGCCAACCTACAACAACAAGGAATTTGCGTTCTGGATCGAGCTCGTTGCACATGACTTGTCTAGTGTGGGGCATAGGAGCGGAGTTTATCCTGTGCGCACCCAAAGGGTAGCACAATTGCCGATTCCCTTGTCATAAGAAAAATATTTATTCACAATGATTTAAAGGATAAAAGGTGGATGTCTAAATTCACGTCAAGTCGCAAGTAGCTTTTTATCCCATCATTTTGATGAAAGTTTTATTAACATTCTCTAAGAACCCATAAGAATAAATTCAATTACGGAAACACGATCAAGATGTATAATTTACTCCTCAATAATTAATAAACTCATCGGGTTATGTTGGCAGAGTACTGACCACACAAATATTGAAAAGTTTATGACACTCAGCATAAACAACTAACTTAGATATTCTCTTGCAAATTTCCCTTCTATTACTATCGAGATATTCTATGAGGGGTAATAGAGAAGTTCTCATCTCTTGGATTTACAAAGAAAATTATTAATTATTTCTAGGAGTAATATTTATAGAAGTTGGAAACTCGGCTTATATAATTACGCAACGGATAGTCGGTCTGAGATTATGATAAATCATCTGAAAACTTATAGATCTGAAAAATAAAAGAATTGATACATCTCATTCCAACTAATTTAGTACCACCAATTTAGTTGATTGATAAATATATCAATGTTGGACAGCAATCATCTATTAGACATTAGCTATGATGGGGCAACTGCAGTGATTTTCAGACCGTCTTCCAGTGCACGTATGCTGCATTCATTGAACAAACTATCATGAATTCCTCCAATGTTTGCTGTGGCCTGACTGAAGAATTTTGACCATCTCCACCCTGTACTAAAAGAAAGGGATTGATGTCACCCCTTAGATTGAGCACCAGACACTAGGGATATTGCTTAACGCTCTCTTATTACTGAACATGAGTAACACACCTGGAATAGTTTCACATTACAACCCTACTGTAACTAGTAATTACTATAGCTTTTAACTTTAATCTTTTCATGTTTGGATACTGCAAATAAGTCCAACAGGAGAAGAAGAATCCCAAATATGCAACACTTACCGACCTAAGAAACTAAAATGAAATATATCTGTTAACCTATTATTCCATTGAGGGCCAAAATATAAAATGAAATGCCAGGGGTGGATCACTACAAGAAGCAAATCACCAAGAGATATGAAGAATTTTGCATCCAAAAATTGATCCGCCAGAAAAGAAGGGGAAAAAAAAAAAAAGATAAAGCATAGCCAAAGGTAACTCCTTCCTCTTCTTAACAAATCATTCACCAGCTTTTCTCTATGAAACTTTTGCAGAGAGCTAGATCATGGTAACCATTCCGTTAATGCAAAAAGCTGATCTCTTCATTTTTCTTGGGACACCCTCATGGTGCATTATTGATAATATTGATCATTGTTGTCAAGATAGTAGTAAAGGGATAAGAAATAGACCTATTAACACTGAAAAGCTTAAACAATACTATGCAACCTTAAAGCACATCAAACTCGAAGCCTGCTTTCCCCGTTCTCTCTTTTTATTTTTCCGTGACGGTGGAGTTAGGTTGCATGCACCTTGACTGTTCCACTATGTTAGCTGTATGGTAGGTACCAGATAACTCCACCACCCGGGTTTAGGCAAATGGAAGAAATCACCCAACTATTTTGCCTCTATTTGAGAATCGAACCTAGCCTTCACTTCATCGACTATTAGGCCACATCCTCCAAAGACAAATATCTCTGAGAAAGAAGAGAAGAAAAAACAAAAAGAATTAGAGGTCCTATAACAAGAAAGGCACCAGTGCTCCAGAATTAAACTTGACTCGTAAATCACGTTGCTTCGGAAAAATAAGTAGTCCTCCTGGTCATATTTTTTTGTAAAATCTAACACATGAAAAAGGAAATAAAGTAACCAACAAATACAAGTTCATTAACAATATTTAGAAGTTCTTAAAACTACAAAAGAAACCGAAGGTTAACATAAGCTAAGTGATGTCCGTCTAAGTCACATCCCCACGAAGAAACTAACAAAAGATATACCTTATCTATGCAAAATAAAAATAAAATGTCAGAAACAAGCTTTAAAACACATCAAAGAGGCACCCATGTCAACTTCAACAGAGTGAGGTCCCATATGGCTAGATGACAAAAACAATCACTGGTCTAATTTAGTGTGAAAGGAATGCGGTAAAGACATGAACTCAAGCTTGAATCAGAAATGTGCTTCTGTCCAAAGGTTCTCCGAAAAACTTTTTGCACATTGAATTCAATTGAAAACCAGAGAATTTCCAGTCCATCTTATGCTTTAATTTGCAAATATTTATGAACACAAATATGCACGGAAGAAGAAAGCCCTATCAAGTTCCAAGCTTTGTAAACATACTCTTCTACTGATTTTCCTGTAAATAATTTCAAACCAACTATACATATTTCTGTGCTTGCCTACATCTTTATGTATTACCCATTATCCACCTTTATCCACAATATTCAAAATCGTGTTCCATTATCTTGATCTTATGAGATAAGTCACTACCACTCAAACATTTAGAGACGATAATCGATATGAAGACTTTGTAGCATATTTCTGCTATCTTGTGCTGCTGCTTAAAACACCCAGCATCATACACCCCTAGCCACTAACCATTCAATGGTGGTGAGAGAGACAGGTTCTTATTGAACAAACTTATTTACAACCTCAAAAGCACTTATAAGTGCATCTAATTAACAATGGAACTGAAAACTACAAAATCAGTGAGTGGACAGGATTCTGAAGGATCTAACCCATTCCAAGCTTGACGAAACAGACATGTACAGTCCAAAAGTAAAAGATTAAGCCTGTTAGGTCCAAAAATGCATTCTCATAAAGCATTTTGTAAAGATTACACCTCTGATAAAAAGAAAGTGAAATAGAACAAAATAGAGGAGCAAAATCAGTATGACAACTTTCCACGATAGGCACAGAAAAAATAAGTATGTAGAGTATTATGCAAGAACAAACAAAATAGATTATATGACATCATTAAAACCACTTAGAATGGGCATTGAAGCTATAAACAATAAGTCGATAATTCCCCACAATATAACGAAGGAAATCTGCACAAACTTAGGTGATAATTCAAGAATGCAAAGCCTAGGAACACAATTTGATACTACCAACTTGAGTGAAGCTCGTAATTAAAACGTGCAATCACAATCATTCATGCAAATACTGTTAAAATGCCCATTTTTCAGTTCATTTTGGTCTTCTCCTACAAGAAAGAAAGTAGCACAAGTACGACACCAAATAGCATTAGCCACGGATAGTCGCCATTAGCCAAGTTGGTTAGCTTATACTCTCTAATCTCTATTCAATCCAATTTGAGATTATACTATGCAAAAAAGCAACCACTTCCTCATTTTCAATACACTTCAAAACTTCATTCAACTCTTGAGCCTCCTTAATCCTCGCTTCCCTCAGAAGACTTCTATATACCCGCATCAGTATGACGCAGCTATCCACAATAGCACGGAAAAAATAACAACGATATGTAGAGTGTTATATAAAAATATAAAAAATAGACTATATGACTATCATTAAAATCTACTTAGAGCCTGTTTGGATGGGCTTAAAAAAAGCAGCTTATTAGCTGGAAACAGCTTATAAGCCAAAAAAAAAAAAAAAATTGGGGGTAGTCCAACTTATTTTTTTGGCTTATAAGTTGTTTTCAACTCATAAGCTGCTTTAGATAAGCTAAGCCAAATGGGCCCAATTAATTTTTTGAACTTATTTTAAGCACAAAATGGTTTTAAGCTGACCAGTTAAACACTCAAAAAAACTGAAAACAGCTTATAGGCAACTTATAAGCCAATCCAAACGGGCTCTTAGAATTGGGATTGAAGCAATAAACACTAGTTGATTAAACTACAAGTTGATATTCTCCACAATATAAACACCAGTTGATTGAACTACAAGTTCATTTTAGTCTTCTCATACAAGAAAGAAGGTAGCACAAGTACAACACCTAATAGCATTAGCCACGGATAGTCGTCATTAACCCAAATGAGTTACATTATACCCTCTATTCAATCCAATTTGAGATTATACTATCCAACAAATCAACCACTTCATCATTTCCCTTATCTCCATTCTCAACACACTTCAAAGCTTCATTCAGTTCTTGAGCCTCCTTAATCCTAGCCTCCCTCAAAAGACTTCTATAAACCCACATCCTAACCTCACCTCCAACTTTCAAATTCCCAAACACCATCACCCTCAAAACCTTCAACCCCTCAACAACCATATCATTCTTGCAAAACCCATTTACAAAAACAGCACACAATCCATAATCCACAACACAAGGAAAATCAGGCCTTGACACCCAATGAAAAATCTTTAAAGCTTTCTTAGCCTCTCTTTCTTTAAAATACAAAGAAACCAACATTTTACAAATGGGTAATAAAAAAGATTGAGTCTTTGGGGTGTACTTGAGGCTGTTAAGGAAGTACATGGATTGTGTAAGGTCATGTTCAAGAGAGAGTCTGTGAATGAAAATGGAAATAGAGAGTGATTCTAAAGATGGGTTTGTGAGAAAAGCTGTTGATATGAGATTAGCAGCTTCTTTGAGGTGATTTGATGAACATAAACGTGGGATTAGTAGATTGATTTGTGTAATCTCTTCTTGGGTTAGAGAAGGGGTTGCAGTTGTGCTTGTTGTGTGTTCTATTTGGGCATTAGGAGAAGAAGAAAATGAAGATGTGAAAGGCAAAGAATTAGGAGTGAAACGTGAGAGAAAGGATGGTGAAGAAAGGAAACGAAGTCTTTGAATTGATATCATGCTTATAGTGCTTGGTGAAACTATACTGAGTAGAGAACTATAAAATGGAACAACCATTAATGGTGATGACCAAAGTGTGTGTACTATACTAGGGGTTAAGGGTTAATGTTCACAAATGGTCTCCACAAGGGTTGCCTCTGCTGAAGAAGATTATGTAGGCAAAAATTTTGTTTACCATCGAGCATAAATTATGGACCAGTATAAAATTGGGGACATAAATTAGTTTTATTTATAAGCAAAAAGTTTAGTATATTTTCAGACAGTGAATTTGCTCAATTGATCATAAATTTTGTCTTATATATAAAAATTAAAACTTATGCGGATGGCAATAAAGGATATTTAAAAATAGAAACCTGCTTAATTAATCACAAGTTTTACCTCCTTACCGGCAAAAGCTAGAACTTATGTCCGATAGGCTACATAAGTAAGCAAAGCTTGTCGCTCATCGGGCATAAGTTCTAACTTTTGCCTAAAAATAAAAAGTTCAGGATATTTTAAACGGAAAACGCTCAAATATGTTATCGAACTATTGGAAATGACTCATCTATGTCACTCGTCAACAGTTTGGCTCATTGATGTCATCACCGTTATCAAAATAGCTCATTCATGCCATTTTTCATTAATTTGGATCCAATTTTTTATTAATTTGGGATTTAAAATTGGACTGATTTATTTAAACAACGTAGACCTCTAGTTGAAGGCCAGGTGTTATATCTGATATTATAAAACCGGTGTTAATGAAAAATGACATGAATTAGCCATTTGGTTAATGGTCATGGCACAGATGAGTCGTTTTAGAATGACGATGGCATAAATGAGTCAAACTATTGATGAGTGGCATAAATGAGCCGCTTCCGATAGTACATTGGCATATTTGAGCTTTTTCCGTATTTTAAATAGTGAACCTGCTCAATTGACCATAAGTTTTGCCTTATAGAAAAACTAGAATGATGGGCAACAGAACTTCTTCCAAGGGGATTTTTCAAGTTAAGTCATTTTTTTAAAATATTTATCAAACAGGAGCCAAAATTCAAGATCCGACACTTTGAAGACACCACACGTCATTTACTGTTATACTAGAGTGATGTCAGTTTTGACCCAAACATGAAGAAATGGGGAAGGCAAAAGTCATAAATAGCCCCCTAAACTTTGTCACATTTTTCTCTGGGGTACCTAAACCGAGGGTTGTACCTATTGGGTATCTAAATCAGTCCGAATTTGTACCACTTAGATACTTTTTTGACTATCAGCTACAATTATAGAGTGTGTGCAGTGCACTCGCGATGATGTGGCAGAATGTTAATTAGAAGATGACATGTGGCATTTTGGCCCCCAATAATAATTAAAGGATGAATTATGAGAAAAGAAAAACTAATTTAAAAAGAAAAAAAACAATCACAGATAGAAAAATCATTAATCTACAATTAACCCACATGGATTACAGCAAGGAATGCCAAGATTTTTACCTATTTGAAGGATCACGATTGACCAAACAGAGTTGAATTGCAATGAACAAATGTGTACAAAATTTAGGGTTTGAGACAAGAATTATTGAACTGACTTCAAAGATAGGGAAACGTAGACAGAGGGGGAAAAAGACCGATCTTTTCTCTTTGGTATGGTAAATAATCTTTTGTGCAATTGTGTATTTGCCAAATCTGATCAGTTGACTACCAATTTACCACTATGGAATATGCGCTTAAAAAATCAAATTTCTTGTTCTCTCTTCTTCTTTTCTTTTTGGTTTCTATTAGATTTGATTATTTCTTTTCTTTTCTTTGCTGTAAAATTCTTTTTATAATTTTTAGCATAGCTCTTCTTTCCCAATAAATTCACCCGCCACCAGCCGCCCATTGTCGTTCCCCTTCGCCGTTGCCGTCCCTTTAAACCCGTCATTTTTCCGTCTTCGTTTTTCTTTGTTTGATTTTTAAATCTGATTGTTTTGTGATTATCGTTAATTATTTTCGAGCAGACGAGAGAGAGAGAGAGAGAGAGAGAGAGAGAGAGAGAGAGAGAGAGAGAGAGAGAGAGAGAGAGAGAAAAGTGGTGGCGGCCTCTATATTTTCCGTCAAACAAGATAACAACGGTGGGCAATTATTGGATTCAAAGAAAAAGGAGGAGGAGATGGTGGTGCGGTGATGGTGATTTCCTGATCTAAAAAAAAAAAGATGAAAAGTTGGTTATTATTGGTGGTGGCATCAACAATGATGGTGGCTGCGGCGGCGGGGGTTGGTGGAGGAAATAATGACAAAAACTAACGAAGAAGAAGAGATTTTTTTTTAAAATCGACTAAAATTATAACCTTTCACGCGCCTATGGTAAGTGCATTACACACATTTTGCCACCTCAGCAAAAAGTATCTAAGTGGTACAAATTCGGACTGGTTTAGGTACCCAATAGGTACAACCCTCGGTTTAGGTACCCCAGAGGAAAATGTGACAAAATTTAGGGGGCTATCTATGACTTTTGCCAATGGGGAAAGTGCACAAATCTAACAGCCGATTTTATGATCCCATTAAAGCATAGCCTTAGTTAACTTCCAACATCACGGTGCCTTAGCAGGTCAAACTTTCTATATTTTCATATGAAGTTATAAAATTACTCGTGAAGAAAAATTAAATGATTAAACCTCAAGCATAAATATGATTAAATGATATGTTTTGTCACATCCCGCATTTTCATACGTCACGTAGGTCGTAAATCAATTGATGTAACCTTGAAAATGAGATCATCTTTGAAATTATATAAAGTAAGTTAACCATGATACCTTGGAGGTTACAAAGATTTAAGATCACGATCAGCAAGTACCAAGAGGGTTGGAAGGTTTAGAAGTTAAACGAATCGAAAAAAATAAGTTTCGTCGGAAATCGACAAGATTGAGAATGTTATAAGCCGTACTTTTGGGGTAATACTAGGAGTGCTTAACATACTAAGAAGGTCATGTTATGAGGTATTTGAATCGTGTAATAGTTGTATGTTAAGTTTTGAAGTCAAGGGATTTGAAAAACGAAAGTCGACAAAAGTCGTCACAAGTTACGTTCATAAGTTTGCTGAAAATTGGGTCAGGTGTCACTGAGCTTTTCTCCCAATCTACTTGGATTTACAAGGTGATCCACCCACTAAATTGAAGTTCTACGAGTCTAGTTTCCAACGCATTAAATCGTTCGTCGATACGACGTCAAGTAGATAGATATTCGCATTTTCGCTAGACTGCGCAAGCAGCTCCCTTTAAGACCCACATAGGCGGTGGCCGATTTAACTTTTTATAAAATGAATTGAGGGCTTATTTCTCATCATTTTCTACCCAAACATCGTCCCCACACCCATCACAAATCCCTTTAGCAGTTCTTTAAGATCTAAAGGTGAAATCAAGTGTTCATACCCAAGTTCAACACCAAAAGTTAGCAGAAGGTAAAAGGTGACTCTTATATGAAGTTGTTGTGGTGTTGAGGGTGATTTTAGGTGAAAGAATACTTGGATATCAAGTTGTTCTTGATTTATAAGGGTAATTAAATCATGTTCTTGGTTGTGCTTAAGTTTATCTAAGTATATTTAAGTGAGTTGAAGAAGAAGAAGAAGAAGAAGAAGTCATAAAACTATATGAAGGTTGCTTCTGTTGTTGTTACGAAATTGTTGGACTATGTTCTAGTTATCTATGATGGATATAAGGCTGAAAAATTTCATGACTATGTTGGTTACCATGTTAATTATGTTGTCATGTTGAAATCAAGATAAAAGAGGGGTATAAGGGCTTAAATGGGTTCCAATCCGAGCTTGTCGCTGGTCGTGTTGAATAATGGTATTGTTAATGATGTTATTGATGTTGTTTTGGTTGTTGTTGTTGTGGTTTGGGATCGGAGGAAGCGACAGTTTTAGGGGAAATGTTGTTGAATCCCTATAGACGAGTTGTTAGCTTAGAAATGAAACTAAGTCCTTTCATGATATTAACCAAAGGTTCTATTATCCTTATTGTCGATCAAAAGGCTTCGGAGGATATAAGATGAGTCGTTAAGTGAACGACGAAGATATGTTAAGGCTAACCTCACCCCCAACCTTCAAATTCCCAAACACCATCACCCTCAAAACCTTCAACCCCTCAACAACCATATCATTCTTGCAAAACCCATTTACAAAAACAACACACAATCCATAATCCACAACATAAGGAAAATCAGGCCTTGACACCCAATGAAAAATCTTTAAAGCTTTCTTAGCCTCTCTTTCTCAAAAATACAAAGAAACCAACATTTTACAAATGGGTAATAAAAAAGATTGAGTCTTTGGGTGTACTTGAGGCTGTTAAGGAAGTACATGGATTGTGTAAGGTCATGTTCAAGAGAGAGTCTGTGAACGAAAATGGAAATAGAGAGTGATTCTAAAGAAGGGTTTGTGAGAAAAGTTGTTGATATGAGATTAGCAGCTTCTTTGAGGTGATTTGAAGAAAATAAACGTGGGATTAGTAGATTGATTTGTGTAAGTTATTCTTGGGTTAGAGAAGTGGTTGCTTCTATTTGGGCATTAGGAGAAGAAGATGATGATGTGAAAGGCAAAGAATTAGGAGTGAAACGTGAGAGAAAGGATGGTGAAGAAAGGAAACGAAGTCTTTGAATTGATATCATGCTTATAGTGCTTGGTGAAACTATACTGAGTAGAGAACTATAAAATGGAACAACCCTTAATGGTGATGACTAAAGTGTGTGTACTATACTAGGGGTTAAGGGTTAAAGTTCACAAATGATCTCCACAAGGGTTGCCTCTGCTGAAGAAGATTATGTAGGCAAAATTTTTGTTTACCATCGAGCATAAATTATGGACCAGTATAAAATTGGGGACATAAATTAGTTTTATTTTATTTATAAGGTAAAAGTTGAGTATATTGGAAGATAGTGAATTTGCTTAATTGATCACAAATTTTGTCTCATATACAAAAATTAAAATTTATGCGTGATGACAATAAAGGATATTTAAAAACGAGAACCTGCTCAATTAATTCTACAGGTTTTTCCTCACAGGCAAAAGCTAAAACTTATGTCCGATAGGCTACTTAAGCAATTTTTTTGTCATCTATAAGGCATAAGTTCTATCTTTTGCCTATAAAGAAGAAGTTCAGGATATTTTAAACGGAAAAGGCTCAAATATGCCATCGAACTATCGGAAATGGCTCATCTATGCCACTCGTCAATAGTTTGGCTCATTGATGTCATCTCCATAACCAAAATGGCTCATTCGTGTCATTTTTCATTAATTTGGGTCAGTTTTTTTTTTTATTAATTTGGGATTTAAAATTGAACCAGTTTATTTAAACAATGTGGACCTCTAGTTGGAGGCCACATGTCATATATGGTATTATAAAATCAATGTTATTAAAAAAGGGCATGAATAAGCCATTTGGGTAACGGCGATGGCACAGATGAGTCATTTTGGTAATGGCTATGGCATAATGAGCCAAACTATTGACAAGCGACATAAATAAGTCGTTTCCGATAGTTCAGTGACATATTTAAGTCTTTTTTATATTTTAAATAGTGAACCTGCTCAAGTGACTATAAACTTATGATGGGCAGCAGAAGTTCTTCGGAGGGACTTTTCAAGTTAAGTCATTTTTTTAAAAATTTTTATCAAACGGGAGCCAAAATTCAAGATCCGATACTTTGGACACGCCCCACGTCATTTACTGTAATACTAGAGTGATGTCAATTCTGACCCAAACATGAAGAAATGGGGAAAGTGCACAAACAGCCGATTTTATGATCCCATTAAAGCATAGCCTTAGTTCACTTCCAACATTGTTTACCCCGAATTTAGGTAATCAATTGAATTTATAAGTGAGATATAGGATATGTGAATGAACTTTAATCTTTTTTGGGTTGGATGTGGGTTACGTATGGATCCATGTGCAATAGTATTTGTATGTGAATATATGCGTTGATGACTTGAATAAAGATGTAGATATTTATGATTAAGCTAAACTATGTTGGATGAATAAGCATAAATAAAACGCCACTGATCCAGACCAAAACAGAGAAAGAGAGCGCTTTAATATATATATATATATATATACTTTCTATTACAATGTTGTAGATCTCAAAAAACTAACCCATAAAAGTAGGGAAATATCCTCTATTTATAGTTTTGCCTCATGGGCCTTTTATACTACACAAAACCCTTTTGGAATAAAGAAACCCTAAAAGGATAAGATAGGACCGTACGGTCTGACACCCGTACGGTTGTCAGTACAAAATGGCAGAACGGTCTTGACGCGTGGCGGTTCCGCAGCTGGTTAACCGGACTAACAGCAACGCAGAGTTTGGTTCAGATACACCGGACTAACAGATTTACTTCTCTTTTCTCGGATCAGCCACATTTGGTGTAATCCCCCGGTCTGAAGAAAAGACTAATTATACTCGTGCTCATTTGACCTTACCCTTGGCTCCGGTGTCACCGGTTTTGCATATATCCGGTTTTTACCGTATACAGATAGACGACCATATCGACGATCTGAGTATACTTTTATCACTCTGCAGGAACTCCGACATCGAAGCACTTCGACGAACCGTCAATCATGTTAACGGTGCAATTCGATGATCTGATGATGATATGATGAATTGTCACTTTGCAGGAACTTATCGACGAGGCAACTCGACGGCCCATCGAGCATGTTGACGGTCCGTCCTTATGCTTATCAGAACAGATTGTTTCTTTTTCTCGTTTTTTCTCTTTCCGAGCATTCTAACTTTAAAATACCTGCACAACACACAAAACACATCAAACTAACACAAACTTGCCCGAAAACAAATAAAACTTAGAGTTAAAAAGCTTTAGATATGCCAAAATTCTCGGGACATCAACACCCCAACTTAAAGTCTTTGCTTGTCCTCAAGCAAGTCAACTAACCGACTCAATCTACAAATGTCTCGATATCACAAAGAAAAGTTGCCCACAGTGGTTGTGGCAATTAGCTTCTGGCATATCAAGTGTATCACAATAACTCTCCCCCCAAGAAAGACAAAACCAATCAAGGACTCGTTGCAACTAACCATGAGGCTTCAATTTATGACATCTAGTTATCACAGAAACCATCGCGCACACGAATCAAGACTCACGGGAAACCAGTCACTTAACAAATTCTAATGCCCTCACAGAGACCAAAGATTGTCCCAACATATATGTACACCTAGAATGGGACAGAAGACAAAGGAGAAGAGAAACACTCCCACTCACAAAGAAATTCTCTAGCTATATATGCAAATACCATAGGCTTGCCCTTATTTTCAGCGCCCTCGACTTTGGACAGTTCGACTGTGATCACTCTAGGACTTTTTCAAGGTTGTAATGTAGGCTTGGGGACGGGTAGGATAGATATTTGGATAATCAGTGACTCACCCTCCTTGAACACTACATCTAATTTTTCTCTTTTACCCTTTTTGCCATTTATTTTCTTCCCTTCTTTCTTTTTGTTGCCTCGGTGTGGTTTTATTGTCATTCTACTTCTCTACACATTTTTTTTTGTTGCTATTTTTTTTCTTCTTCTTCTTTTTCTTTTACACTAACCACACCGCTGTCTTTTAACTAGGCACTTTACTTCAACCCCACTTTAGGCTTATGCCTCATATTCCCCTTAGTCCACCTATCACCCCCCCCCCCCCCCCCCCCCCCCCAACTTAGGCTTTTAGCCTCAATCTTATTATTTTAGTGCCAAGGAGGGACCAGGTGCAAAAAGAGATGGATATTAAGAACGGGTATCGGCTTGTTACGGCTAATCAAAGATAGGTTTTCAGGCTCAAACTGGTTAACAAGGGATATTAATCTATGGGTAGGCTTATATTCAGGCTAAACAGGGGTTTCTTAACACAAACAAAGCCTAAGATCATTTCACAGCTTCACTTAGCTTCAGAATGCAGGCACGACTAACCAGGAAAGTTCTAGATCACATACGAAACTAGAAAATATATCTACAAAACCTTACACAACATGGCATCAGAATTGTCAACACACTAGTCTCCCCGCTAAAATTCCGCACACACGGTAACCCAATAATCTAAATGTCACACAAGGAAGCATGGATGTCAATTAAACAACCAAGTCCATTTTTTCAAAAATTTCGGAGGGGAGTACTTTATTTCTCAAAATCAAAATAAGACAGCCCTAAGTTAATCAAACCACCACCACATAAGTCAACAATACTCAACTTTATCTAAACACGACCTAAACATTCTAGGTTCAACAAGAAATAAACCCCTCAGGAAAAGAACCATGGCAAAGAAAAGCCGAGAGGGTCCTAAACACATATACGATACATCAAATACTCCCACCCCCAACTGAAAAAGTCTGCAATGTCCCAATGCAGAAAAAGTAATACCAGGGAGTAGGAATACCTGTGGCGCACTAGGCGCGCTGCTTATCTCGCGACTCATCAGTCTGCAAGGCATCAGGTGGTGCAATCGCACCAACAGCAGTCTCCGTAACAGCATCAGCAGCAACATCAGTAATGGTGCCCGAAGGCACTGGCACTGGAGTGGGAAGGGGTGGTGGCAATGTCTCACCACTGGGAGCACTACTCGAGGTGGCTCTCCTAGTGCCAAACTGGACATTCTCCATGACCGATCTCTGAATGGCCTTTGCCATCTGCTGCTCCTCAATACTCGGGCCCCTAGTGCGAGTGCTCTCTCGCACCTCCTCCTCATCACGGGCCACTCTCTTTCTCTTTCCCTGACCACCTGCTGTGGCAGGCGCAACTAATTGCACCACTGGAAGATCCTCCTCAATATCCTCCGCAACAGACGGTGGTGCTGCTACTAGGCTCGGATCACGGGCCTTCAATAATGCAACATCAGCCTTAAGCTGCTCTAACTCTGCCCTCAAGGCATCTGTGGAAGTGGTCCGGCGAGCCATCTCCAATGCAGTCAATCTCAGCTCAAATGCATCCAACCGAGCGGACAGTGTCGTCCTCACAGGATCTAATGCCTCCTCCACTCTCATCCTCATATAATCATCCAGCTGGTTTACTATGATCTTTGACTGCTGGTCCGCTGTAGCCGCTTGTTTTGCAAATTTCCTAAAGTTGTCCATTGAGAAGGCATATGAATCAACTCTAGCAGTACCCTGGGGCTGTGCAGCTTGTTCCGCTGGCTGTGGGACTAAATTCGGAGGCGGTGGAGCCGAATTCTGTGGCTCAGGAATAGCAGTCTGAGTCTCAACGGAATCATCACCAACATCAGCAACTGGAGTCTCAGAATATGCAGCCTGGACAGTCTCAATAATAGGGGTAGCAGTGGTGGGTAACTCCAGTGTAGAGTCACCCGCGGCCCCGGGATGAACAAGCTCTTGTGGTAGAGGTACCCCTCCAAGTGCCATTGGGAACCCATCCGCTTCCCCTTGGCTCTCATCAACGGCCTCATTCTTGCTTTTTTCTATCGAATAAACCGACGAAGCTGTAATCCGATGGTCGATATCATCTATAAACCGCACCCGTGACCTTCGAACCAGCTCTATAATCAGGTATGAAAATATCAGGGAAGTGTTGGGCTGGGAAGCCCTCAACTGTATCTCCATACTAGCCAATGCCCCGAAATTAATTGGGTATCTGGACATCAATGCGGCTACAACAACCTGCCTATCAATCGTAAGAGCATTATCAGCCTGAGTGGGGAGAAGCCGCAACTGCACCACGCTCCACCAAAACTTTCCCTCTAGAGTCAACCACTTCTTCTTTATCCGATTCTTCAAATTAGTACACTCGGCTCTTTTGGTTGGGCGACCCACCATTGTAGATACCTAGTCCCTGACGGACTGTTCCTTGCACCTCCGCAACTTGTCTTCAAGCTCAATCGTCTGCCTAGGGGCGGTATAGTTATTACCGAAATATACTCTGTTGATAGCCTGGGCGGATATATCAACACTCACCCCTCTAATCTCAACCTCGCTCAGTGGCGGTATCTCTCTCAATTTCTGGCGCTTCTTTCTAACTTTTCTGATCAAAGCCCCATATGCGACATATATCTCGCGAACCAAGATCGGGCAATACTCCCCAGGCGGCTCTCGCATGAACTCTAACTGATAGTGGCGAATGAGCTCCCTGGCCCTGGACAAGATCTCTAGCCCCTCAAAACTAATCTGTCGCTCCTCATTTATGGTGCGGTTCGCATGCTGAGTGTCGTCACTTTTCAATTCAATGCCATATTCATACAGTTGCCTGGAACCCTCAACAGTGAAGCGATCCTCAAGCCTCTTGCTTCTAAGTTCCCGAGCCCTAACCGCATCAGCATCAGTATCAGTATCAGCCTCATCATCACCAGGTTGTGATCTCTGATGGGTCTGGGATCTAGAATGTGCCTGAGAGGACTGAGCAACATCCTCAGTAGATTGCGCCCGTGCAGCAGGTGAGGCATCTCCAGATGCAGCCTCTGATCCCTCCTCCTCGGATCCATCACCGGACCCAGATGTAGATGATTCCTCCTCGTCGGACTGGGAGGAACTGGGAGGTGTAGGAGCCGGTACTGTGACCTGCCTGTTCCACGAGGGAGGAGCAGCCCTGGTCTTCTTCACGGGCATAACCTCAAGCTCATCATCCGACCTCTCGTCTCTAAGTGTGGGTTGGCCACCGGGCCTCATTCGACCCGTTGCTCTTTCAGTTTGCCTCGAGCCACCCCCTCAGGTGGTTGTCAACTTGGGTGGCGCCATACCTGATTCACAGAAGAAATAGAAGACTACTTGAGCAAATAGGAAGAAAAAAACAGAGCAATTGTTTATGGATAATGGGCAGAGGGTTCAACAGGTCTGCTTTTTGGTTTGTGGAGGAAGGTGGAGAAGTTAATGGGGAGTTTATGGAGGATTTTTGTGGGAGTTATGGAGGGAGTTTAGGAATTTGAAGAGGGAGGAATAACTGCTCTGCCCGTCATAATTGCTTCGGTCTTTCTTTTAAAACGTGACTGTTGCCCTTTATTTATTTTTTGAGGTTTTTGGACGAGTCGTCGAAGCGTATTTATGACTTGAAAAATTAAAGACGAGAGCAAACCTGTTGACGAGCACTTCCACGGCATCGTCGAACGTGTCGACGGTCCGTCGATATACTCATCGATTTACTTACCTGTAGATGAGCAGTTGCTAATCCTCAGAAGCTCAGCTCTGTGTACCGTCATTGTACATTGACGGTCTGTCGATATGTCGATGGCCCGTCTTTATGCTATGGTGTAACTTTGCTGGTTTTCCGAGTTTTATTATTTTAAAAAAATAAAATAAAAACTAAAACCTACAAAAACAAAATTACATAATTTTAAACTTGGGTTGCCTCCCAAGAAGCGCTTGATTTAACGTCGCAGCACGACGGTGCTATCAGTTTACTCTTGGTCGGGACTCGCCGCGTCAGCATTCGTCCCAAGGTGCTTCAACCGATATCGGTCTACAATTCTATCTCCGTCAATCATACCATGGTAGTGCTTCACCCTTTTCCCGTTCACCTTAAATGTCCTAATTCCATCTTCGGACTTCAATTCAATAGTTCCATGGGGTGAGACACTTACCACTTCAAAGGGACCTGACCATCGTGATTTTAATTTGCCCGGAAGTAGCTTCAATATAGAATTAAACAGCAAGACGGGGTCACCCTTGTAGAATTCCCGCTTCAGGATTTTCTTGTCATAATATTGCTTCATACTTTCTTTTCAATTTGCCCGGAAGTAGCTTCAATCTAGAATTAAACAGCAAGACGGGGTCACCCTTGTAGAATTCCCGCTTCAGGATTTTCTTGTCATAATATTGCTTCATCCTTTCTTTGTATAGCGCTGCACTTTCATATGCCTGATAGCGGAACTCATCCATCTCATTGAGCTAAAACAACTTGAGTTTGGTCGCTTCTTCCCAATTCATGTTCAACTTCTTCAAGGCCCACATGACCTTATGTTCAAGTTCAACTGGCAGGTGACATGCCTTCCCGAAAACTAGCTTGAAGGGTGAAGTCCCAATCGGAGTCTTGAAGGCAGTCTGATAAGCCCATAGAGCATCATCGAGCTTGCGAGCCCAATCAGTTCTGTTTGCATTCACTGTCTTTGCTAAAATACTCTTTATCTCCCGATTAGAGACTTCAACTTGTCCGCTTGTCTAAGGATGATACGGGGTTGCCACCCTATGCTTGACTTCATACTTCTCCATCAATCCCGCAAAAAGGCTTTATTGCAAAAGTGAGAACCCCCATCACTGATTATTGCCCTTGGGGTACCAAAACGAGTAAATATGTTCTTTTTTAAGAATCCCATGACACTCTTGGCTTCATTATTAGGTAAAGCCACAGCTTCTACCCATTTGGAGACATAATCAACAGCCACCAAGATGTATTTCATGCCACAAGAGCTTACAAAGGGACCCATAAAATCAATTCCCCAAACATCGAACACTTCAACTTCCATTACAAAGTTCATAGGCATCTTGCCTCCTACCAATATTCCCCTACCCTTGGCACTGATCACAAGAACGCACCATCAGATTAGCATCATGAAAGAGAGTAGGCCAATAATAACCACATCTGAGGACCTTTGCAGCAGTCCTCGTACCACTATGATGTCCCTCAACTGGAGAGTCGTGGCAAGCCTTCAAAATCTCCAATACCTCACTCACTAATACACAACGCCGAATAATGTTATCAGCACATGTTCTGAATAAGTATGGTTCATCCCAATAGTACTGACGAACATCCCGCAAAAACTTCTTCTTTTGATACGATTTTATCTCGTCGGTAATGCTACCAGTTACCAAGTAGTTAGCAAAATCGGCAAACCAAGGTGCCACCTCCATAGACACCTCCAAAACTTGCTCATCTGGAAACGCATCTTCAATGTCAAGTTCTTCTGCTGTCACCTCAGTCTCTTCAAGCCTAGAGAGATGATCCGCGACTTGATTTTCGGATCCCTTTCGATCTTTTACTTCGAAATCAAACTCTTGTAATAAAAGGACTCAACGAATCAATTGCGGCTTAGCTTCCTTCTTTGCCATCAAATACCTCAACGCAGCATGGTCAGTGTACATCACAACCTTAGACCCCAGCAAATAGGACCGAAACTTCTCAAAAGCATAAACTATTGCAAGCAGTTTTGCTCGGTCACCGTGTAGTTCATCTGCGCCTCATTAAGTGTCCTACTAGTATAGTAGATCGGGTGTATAATTTTATGGTGCCTCTGACCAAGCACAACACCTATTGCAAGCCCACTAGCATCACACATCAGCTCAAAAGGTAAGGACCAATCCGGAGTAACAATCACAGGAGCAGTAGTGAGGCGCTCCTTTAATTCATCAAACGCCTTTTGGTACTTGTCATCAAACACAAACTTATCCTCTTTTTCAAAAAGCTTGCACATCGGGTTAGAAATCTTGGAGAAATCCTTGATGAAGCTCTTGTAGAACCCAGCATGTCCTAAGAAACTTCGGACACCTTTGATTGAGATGAGTGGAGGAAGTTTCGCAATCACATCTATCTTCGCTTGATCGACCTCAATTCCCTTTTCAGAAATTTTGTGACCGAGGACGATCCCTTCCTTCACCATAAAGTGGCATTTCTCCCAATTTAGCACCAAATTTGTCTCCTCACATCTCTTCAGCACTTGACCCAGATGGTCAAGACAATCATTAAACGAATCACCAACAATAGAGATATCATCCATAAATACCTCCAAGAAGTCCTCTACCATGTCAGAAAAGATTGATATCATGCACCTCTGAAAAGTGGCTGTTGCATTACACAACCCAAAGGGCATTCGGCTGAACGCAAACGTCCCATAGGGACAAGTAAATGTCGTCTTCTCTTGGTCTTCTAGTGCGATGTTGATCTGATTATAGCCCGAGTATCCATCTAAGAAGCAATAGTAAGACCTCCCAGCTAGCCTATCCAGTATCTGATCAATGAAAGGCATGGGAAAATGGTCTTTACAAGTGGCAGTATTTAATTTCCTATAGTCCATGCAGACACGCCATCCAGTAACTGTACGAGTGGGAATCAGCTCATTCTTTGCATTAGGCACCACAGGGATGCCTCATTTCTTTGGTACAAATTGAACAGGACTTACCCACTTGCTGTCTGTAATTGGATAAACTACCCCAGTGTCTAACCACTTTATGATCTCGTTTTTCACGACCTCTTACATGTTCTGGTTCAATCTCCACTGATGCTCAACACTCGATTTGCTGTCCTCCTCTAGCTGAATTTTATGCTCACAAATACCAGAAGGAATACCCCGAATGTCTGTTATGGTCCAACCAATAGCACATCTGTACTCGCGCAAAATCTCCACTAAACGTTCAACCTGTTCCTCAGTCAATAATGCTGAAATGATCACTGACAATGTTTTGTTCGAACCAAGGAACTCATATCTCAAGTATGCTGGGAGCTGCTTAAGCTCAAGCTTTGGAGGCTCAACAATAGAAGGCTTAGCTGGTGGAGTAGTTCGATTTGCAAGATCAACATCAAGCTTTCTTGGCTGATAAGTGTAGGAACCTAGACCCTCAAGCGCGTTTATAGTTTCCACATAGCCCTCCATATCACAAGCATCAAAATTTATTAAAACTGCAACGAGAGCTTCTCCCAGACTTTCTTCTTCCATTTTATGTTCGACAGCATCGTCAATCCCATCAAACGAATCAATAACCGAGATACTCTCATAAGCGCTTGGCAACTTCATCCCCTTGCTTGCTTGGAAAGTCACTTCTTCGTCATTCACTCGGAACTTTATTTCATTCTTTTCAGAGTCCATAAGTGCTCTTCCCGTAGCAAAGAACAGTCTTCCCAAGATAATGGGAATATCTCTATCCACCGCACAATCCAGAATCACGAAATCAGCAGGCAACTTGAACTTACCCACTTGCACCAACACGTCATCTATAACCCCAATTGGCTTCTTGATAGATCTGTCTGCCATCTGTAATCGCATAGAAGTCAGTCTAGGAGTCCCCAATCCAGATTGTTTGAAAATAGCAAGGGGCATCAAGTTAATACTTGCCCCATTATCACACAAAGCACGGGTGAATGCATGAAGCCCAATATTGCACGGAATAGTGAATGCCCCTGGGTCTCCCTTCTTCTGAACTGTGGTGGAAGCAATAATTGAACTCACACGATGAGTTAAGTTCACTGTCTCATATTGAACAGACCTTTTCTTTGTAAGCAGGTCTTCACAAACTTAGCAAATCCGGGCATCTCTTTGACAGCATCTAAGAATGGAAAATTCACTGTTAACTGCTTCAACTGATCATAGAAATTCTGACACTTAACATCATCATTCTTCTTTGCCAACCTCTGAGGAAAGGGAGGCTTTGCTTTGTACATATGAGTCAAAGGGCGAAGATCCCCTTTTATCGAGTGTTTCTCTGTATCAGCAGCAACTTCTGGAATATCAGCAACTTTTTCTTCACCACGGAGTTCCTCGTCAATAATAGGCACTTCAGAACACACCTCTTCTTCCTCAATAATAGGTTCTAGATCAACCACTTTCTTGTCAGCACCTTGAAGTATTTTACCACTCCTCATGCTAATAGCAAAAGTACGTTCCACTCCCTCACCATTCTTCGGGTTTGGAATAGTATCACTAGGAAGCCCTCAGTTTTCTAGCAGGGTGTTGTTCTCTAGAAAGATCACGCATCTGCTGTTCAAGATTCTGAATAGCTTCTGAATGAGAGACCACCGTCTCTAATAGCCCAGATAATATCTTTTCAGTGTTTGTCTGACTCACCGACACTTTTTCAAGCATTGACTCCAACCTCGAACTACCTTGATCATTGGATTGCCCTTTTTGTGGAATATAAGGGCTGGAACTTCTGTTCCCAAAATTTTCGTTATTATTGTTGTATCTCCCTTAGTTCGGTCCACCATAGTTGTTGTTGTAGTTTCATTGGTTGTTGTTATAGTTTCCTTGATTGTATGACCCCTGCACTTGTTGGGGTTGCCAGTATCTCTGAATTGGCCAAGGAATATCCCCCTTCGCTATGTAATCTGCATACTGAACATTCTCAACTTGTGGAGGGGGCCCCTCTTGATACGGACCCTCTGGGACTTGGTACATTCCAGGCGGCATGCCTGAGATATCTTCACAAACGTTCACCTTCTCTCTCATCAAGCCTCTTTGTCAGTAAAGAGAGATTAGTGGCCAATTGTGCCAACGTCTGCTGCGTTTCCTGGCTATCCTTCACAATATTTTGAATCAACAGTGTTCCAAGTGATAGCCCATCAGAATTACTTGAATGTCATACTTGGCTATGTGTAGTCAATCGATCAAGTATATTAGTTATAGTAGCATAGGACTTATTCATGAAACAACCGCTGGCAGCATTATTGGCTATCGCTTGGGTCATAGGATCCAACCCTCTATAGACCTTTTCCTTCAAAATCTGATCTGGAAAGCCATGGTTTGGACTCCTATCCAAATATTCTTTGTACCTCTCCCAAGCTTCAAAAAGTTTTTCCCCATTACGTTGTTTGAACTCGTAAATATGATCACGAATTTCAGCTCTTTTGCTCGGAGGATACCACTTCCTGAGAAACACTCTGACCATCTTTTCCCATGTAGCAATGGAGTTCCGGGGCAGCTTTGTGAACCATTTTCTTGCTTCTCCGGCTAACGAATATTTGAAGAGTTTCAGCCGAACTGCTTCTTGAGTCACACCCCACTGGATATGCTGAGAGCACACATCCAGAAAGTTCGTTATGTGTTGGTGAGGGTCATCATCGACTGCATTCCGAAAGTATCCCTCTTGTTTGAGCATATGATAGAGGGAATTATCAAACTTGATAATAGTAGCAGTCAACCTCCTGATACACTCAAATTACACCTATTAATGGTCAAATATAGTAACCCAACGAGGTTGGGGTCGAATCCCACAGAGAATATGGTGTGAAAAGTTTACTAAACGAGTATTATACTAATCTTGCGAGCCTGGTGAATTCCAGAAAAGGGTTTTATAGTTGATTTGGTTTGTGGACTAATGTAAAGTGACTGGAAATTTAAAGTTGTAAATATATGGGTAAAAAGAACCAAGGTTGTGTCCCCGTCAGATAAAGTGTATGATCATGGGTATCGATCTTGATATACTTCTAATGGACTGTTTGTATGGATGCACTTAACCTCTATGTGAATCTGAACTATTTCCCAATAAGAAAAGATTATTTCTTTCTATGCTTTTTCCAAAGATAAGAAAGTATGCATGAAGAACGGTTAATTATGCCAAGTAAATTCCTCTTATTCCTAAGTGACTTTATTAAACAAGGTTTAAAGCCCTGAGTTCTTGTTATTTGTTCTTACCTAACCCTAGCTATTTTCCCAAATAAACTAAAGTTTAAGGTGTTAGCTAATGTTTGCAACCACTAACTATATAATGAAAATGAAGAACAAATAAACCCTAACAATCCATTATGCGTATATCATTCACGATTCCCAATCACAACACACCCATCCTTGGGTTCACAACCTTAGTAAAGGTGTTTAGCTACTCATGGCAACAAGAAAACAATAAAAGATTGAAGATTGCATAATTGAATTATTGTATTGAACTTACGAATAAAACTTGAAAGTAATGAATGTAATTGTCTGGAAATCTTCAAAAGCAATAACAACTCAAAAGTAATTACTACAAGTCTAAAACTCCAAATGTCTAAAAAATAAAACTTAAACAAGTATTTATACAAGTCAAAACTCGGAATAATCAACCCCAGTCCTGTTCCAGCTCGACGCACTTCGATTGGTCGTCTTTGCACTTCGACAGTCGTCGACATGCTCGACGACCATATCGACGATCTGAGTATACTTTTATCACTCTTCAGGAACTCCACCGTCGAAGCACTTCGACGGACCGTCGACATGCAATTCGACGATTTGATGATGATATGATGAATTGTCATTTCGCAGGAACTTATCGACAAGGCAACTCGACGGGCCGTCGAGCATGTTGACGGTCCGTCCTTATGTGTATCAGAACAGATTGTTTCTTCTTCTCGTTTTTCGCTTTCCGAGCATTCTAACTTCAAAATACTTGCACAACACACAAAACACATCAAACTAACACAAATTTGCCCGAAAACAAGTAAAACTTAAAGTTAAAAAGCATTAGATGTGTCAAAATTCCCGGCACATCACCTCCCTTTTCATATATCCCAAATGTCTGCCAACACCGAAACTACCTCCCAGGACGTTCCCTCGGTTTCTTCTCAGGGAGCCGAGCCAACCTCACAACCCAAGGGAAAAACCTTTATCGAACCTACCGCTTCGGACATAGTTCCGTCCAAACCCAACTACAACAAATAATTTGAAGTCGAGAAGCCTTTTCCGATTGCGGATAGAGGGTTCGATGTAAGGCGATATCCTTCGTCTATTACCGAGGATAATCTTGACTTGGTCCGGGCTAATTGCGGATGGGATAACCGTCCGGTTCAAGTGTTCGCTCCCAGGCCCAACGAATATATCGCCGATCATAGGAAAGACTTCTTGTATGTTTACACCTATCCCTATACACCGAAGCTCAACCCCCCAATTGACCTAGTTATTTTGGATATGTGCCGGACATACAACGTGACCTTGGCCCAAATTGGTCCGATAATCTAGAGGACCGTGGCCTGCCTCTGGCTGTTGGCCAACAATGTAAAAAAGGAATTTATGATGACACATTTCATCCATTTATATTCCCCGAGGCTATTCCGAGGGGGTGTGATAAAGCTCGCCAAGCGAGGTCGGAAACCAATTTTTTCGAAGATGGATGAAGACAGAGATCGAGGTTGGTTAGAACATTACGTCTGGGTGAGGACCGCGGACATCATTCCAGCTGATTACATGCCCTTTCCGGAGAGGTGGAACGATAACCGTAAGTTTCTCAGTTCTCCATTCAATAATTATTCTTGCATGCTTTGTCAAACACTTGCTCCCTTGTATTCACACGATTTCTCCCCTTCTCTTTATATCAGCCGTGGCATGGATACCTCCAGCCGTCCGAAACATGAATGAATGGGTTGGAGCACTCCTCGGTCAACAAACATCACGGTGCCTTAGCAAGGTCAAACTTTCTATATTTTCATATGAAGTTATAAAAGTATTCGTGAAGAAAAATTAAATGATTAAACCTACTGGGATCTTAGTAGCTCAGTTGGTTGGTTACTCGAACTTTCACCCTGTTGGTAAGGGTTCGAATTCCTACGTTGTAATCCCCTCCTCATTTCCCCTTCCCCTGTCCCCCTATGTAATTAAAAAAAAAGTTTTTAAGAATTTTTTTTATTTAAAAAATGATTAAACCTTGAGTATAAATATGATTAAGTGATATATTTTATTACATCCCGCATTTTCATGGGTCAAGTACGTCGTAAGTCAATTGACGTAAGCTTGAAAATGAGATCATCTTTGAAATTATATAAAGTAAGTTAACCATGATACCTTGGAGGTTACATGAACTTAAAATCACGATCAGCAAGTACCAAGAGGGTTGGAAGGTTTAGAAGTTAAACTAATAAAAAAAAAAAGTTTCGTCGAAAATTGGCAAGATTGAGAATGTTATAACCCGCACTTTTGGGGTAAGACTAGGAGTGCTTAGCATACTAAGAAGGTCATGTTATGAGGTATTTGAATCGTATAATTGTTGTATGTTAAGTTTCGAAGCCAAGTGAGTTGTAAAACGAAAGTCGACAAAAGTCATCACAAGTTACGTTCATAAGTTTGCTGAAAATCTGGTTAGATGTCACTGAGCTTTCTCCCAATCTACTTGGATTTACAAGATGATCCACTTACCAAATTGAAGGTCTACGGGTCTAGTTTCCAACACATTAAACCGTTCGTCGATATGACGTCAAGTAGATAGACATTTGCGTTTTCGCTAGACTGCGCAAGCAGCTCCCTTTGAGACCCACATAGGCGGTGGCCGATTTAACTTTTTATAAAATGAATTGAGGGCTCATTTCTCATCATTTTCTACCCAAACATCGTCCCCAGATCCCTCACAAATGCTTTTAACAGTTCTTAAAGATCTAAAAGTGAAACCAAGTGTTTATGCCTAAGTTCAACACCAAAAGTTAAGGGAAGGTAAAGGCTTACTCTTATATGAAGTTGTTATGGTGTTGAGGGTGATTTCAGGTGAAAGAATACTTGCATATCAAGTTTTTCTTGTTGTATAAGGTAAGTAAATCATTTTTTTGGTTGAGTCATAAAACTACATGAAGGTTGCTTCTGTTGTTGTTACGAAATTATTGGACTATTTTCTAATTATCTATGATGGATATAAGGATGAAAAATTTCATGAATATTTTGGTTATCATGTTAATTATGTTGTCATGTTGAAGTCAAAATAAAAGAGGGGTATAAGGGCTTAAATGGGTTCCAATCCGAGCTTGTCGCTCATCGTGTTGAATAATGGTATTGTTAATGATGTTATTGATGTTGTTCTGGTTGTTGTTGTTGTGGTTTCGAATCGGAGGAAGTGACAATTATAGGGGAAATGTTGTTGAATCCCTATAGACGAGTTGTTAGCTTAGAAATGAAACCCTATAGACGTGTTGTTAGCTTAGAAATAAAACTAAGTCCTTTCATGATATTAACCAAAGGTTCTATTATCCTTATTGTTGATCGAAAGGCTTCGGAGGATATAAGTTGAGTCGTTAAGTGAACGACGAAGGTATGTTAAGGCTTAACTCTTCCTTCTTTTAGCATGTTCCAAGTAAACGAAACATAAACGAAAGTCTTATCAATATGACTCCATTCATGTTAAGTTGTAGATGTTCTTTGTAATACCTTGTAGTTTTATACTCTAGATTCGTCGTACGGTAGTTGTCTTAGTTTCAGACACCGGGACAGTTTCTGAGGATATATGAGGTTGGGCATGCTTAATTTATGCTTACACGGGTTTAAGTTCATATTTGGTAAGTTACGGAAGGATTAGAGAATAAGTGAATTGAAGGGGGAAGGTTTGTCAAAAGTTGTTTCTGGGAAAAATAAGATATGGGTCGTATAATTGAGATATGGTCTGTATTTTGAGATATGGACCGTATTTAAAGAATTTTAAAATTTACAGAGAGCAAAAATTTTGAAGGGGAATTATACGGACCAACTATACGGTCCGTGTGACAGCATGTTGGCCGTATAATGTTCTATGGCCAGTATATATGGTCCATATTTTCCAATGTCGGTGGATTTTGCTAATTTTATATATGACGACCCCTCTTCATTTTAAATCATTTTAAACATAACCCCAAGTTTAGGAATGCTCTAGAAACCTCTCCAAACATATTCAAACATTTCTTCAAGCATAAATCAAAGATCAAAGTACTTAAGGTTTCAAAGTGAGGTTGAAACATGTCTCCTCTTCTTGTAGAAATTTGGAGGATATTTCAAGTTGAAGTGCTCTTGGAATTGTAGTGTTCTTGATTTTTTTAGGTAAGATTTCATTTTATTTCATGCTTACGAGCTTATGTGGTAAATATGTTAAGATTTAAGGAGAAGAAATTGGTGGAAAAGTTCAAATATGAATTTGATGATATTTTGAGTTGTAAATTAACTTGACCCATGATTGTTAGCATATTTTGAGCGTAGTTTTGTTATAAAGGATAATAGTAATGTTGAGGAAGTGTGTTATACAAGTGTATATGGGGCTGATCAATGATATATCTTTAAATATGGAGAATATAAGGTTAAAGGAGATCATATGAAGTTGTTGTGTAAATTTGGTTGTGGACCTTTTGGTAATGAATACGAAATAGGGGAAAGGCTATCCATTTCATTTTGGAATTGATTTATCATTGATATACATTATGTACAAGTGACATCTAAGTCGTATATGTATTCATGGTTATAGGAATGGTGCTCTAGTGGGGATAAACTTGTTGTTGGATTACTTGGACGCCTTGAGGTATGTTAAGACTGTCCCTTTCTTTCTTTTTGGCATGATCCTTATGAACAAAATGTACACGTAATGTTAATCCATAATGGTTCCACTCTTAGATTTAGGGGTGATCCATTTGATTTATGTTCCATATATATACATATATATACCCGTTACCCCTCAGGAGCTATATGCGTGTATATTAAGTATTATATATACATATATATGTATATGCACATACATATGTATGTATATACACATACATATGTATGTATATATGTATGTATGGGGTATAGGGAAGGTGACGACATTATATACGCACTACCACCTGATCAGCTGGTCATATGAGGATACGATGATACCCACAGAGGCCGATACGATAAGATGGGTTACCCATAGAGGCTTGCCAGACGTTATATATATAGTATGTATGTATGACCTCATGCATTCATGCGCAACATTTATGTATACCAATGATTCACATATGCAGTCCATATATACAGGTTGCATTCATTTACCCTATGTTTTCTTATGTCTCTCTTGTGTTACTCTCTTGCCTTACATACTCAGTACATTATCCGTACTAACGTCCTTTTATTGTGGACGCTGTGTTCATGCCCGAGGTTGACAGGGAAACGGATCAGACCTTTAGGTTGCCTTATCAGCTATTGTATAGGAGCACTCCACTTGTCCCGGAGTTGCAGTTCAGCTTGGTATGATTCTTTTGTGTACATATGTGGGGTCCTATCCCGTCCTTATTATATTATGCACTCCAGTAGACGCTCGTAGACAGATGTGTACAGTTAGACGTTCTATGACCTTCTCAGTCTATATATTGTTACATCTTTATATGTTGATAGCCTTATCAGCTTGTATACTGGAGTTCAACATGATAACGTGTGTGTGTATATATATATATATATATATATATATATATGTTCATGGCCCACACTCAGGTATGATTATGTAATGAATGTCTTGAGGTGCTCGGTAAGTTAGATCTGGGTGCCCGTCATGGCCCTCAGGTTGGGTCGTGACATTCTTGGCTCTTATTTGTCCCGGGTTGGGATTACTTTCATGTCATAATGATTTATCCTTCATGTGTATTGGGATCCTTCTTGGACTGATAATCTAACACACGATGGCTTGATAGTACATAATGATAATCGGAGGTGTAACGACCTTACATCACTCCGACAGTTTCAGAAATGTATTCTTACGAGTCTCATGCATTAGATATGTATCAATAGGTGATTAAATGACATTGTATACGCATATACTGTATATGTATAGACATCATTATGGTACTCTTATCTTACCACCGAGCTACATCCGGTTGATAATAATATAGCCCTATTTACCACTAAGATACGGCCTCGGGCAGTCATGTATTTACCATCGAGCTATAGCCGGTCAGGAAGTTATGTATTTACCACCGAGCTACGGTCGGTTGGGAAATTATGAATTTACCACCGAGCTACGGCCGGTCGGGCAGTTACCACTGATCAGTTGGGCAGTCAAGTATTTAGAGTTATGACGTGGATATAGTCTCATAGAGTGACATTATAGATAAGTATGATCATTGTGCATATCATGGCCCACAGTGACACTTCAAAGGTTCAGGTTGACTCGTATCTTTCTCCTTTATGATGTTTTACTGTTGTGTTTTATTTCCGCTTTACATACTCAGTATATTATCCGTACTTACGTCCCTTTTCCTGGGGACGCTGTGTTTCATGCCACGCAGGTTCAGACAGACTGGTAGAGAACCCTCCACGGCTGGTTTCCTCCAGATATCAGCTTTCGTTGGTGAGCTCCATTTCTTACCAGGGCATTACCGAATCAGGGTTATATATATGTTATTTTGTCTTATGGGTATGCCGGGGGCCCTGTCCCGACTTGTGTATGACGATCATGTTTTCTTATAGACTTTGTAGACTGTGTCCTATGTGTAGTTATGGTTATGTCGGTCTTGTGGGCCCAATTAAATAGTTGCTCTATCACGATAGCCTTATCGGCCCGAATATGCATACATATATATATATATATATATATATATATATATATATATATATATATATATATATATATATATATATATATATATATATATATATATATATATATATATATATATATATATATATATATATATATATCCTTTTGGATTGTCTTTCATGAGTTAAGCTTATATACCCTCTTTATGGATGTTCATCAATGTGGCCTTGTCGGCTTATGACAAGTCTAACGATAAATGATAGGAAAGTATGTTGACGCTCGGTCGAGTAAGCCACCGGGTGCCGGTTGTGACCCTCCGATTTGGATCGTGACATGTTTAAACTTATTAATAACACTAATATTCCAAATGTTTTATATATATTGAGACCATTTTGATGTAACAAATGTCCTATAATAGTCTACTATAGTGAAAACAAATAAAGATATTGTTTAGTGTTTTCAGCAGTTTTTATTGTAGCATAATAATTGAATTAACAAATCAAAATTGTAACACTTTATATCATTATGAACTATAGAGTTGCGCTTTAGAAAGCGTGGATATAAGGCGAGATGTTTTACATATGCCTCGGCGTAGCATAGCCCTATGGGTATTTAAGTTATAATTTTTTTATAAATTAATGAAATAAACATTTAAATAAAAAATACATTAAAATCATATTAACAAAATTAGTACGAAAATGTATAAATCTATTATTAACATGCTAACATGTGCAAGAACCATTAAAAAAAATTGAAAAACGAATGACGTAAAGTTGCATTACACCAACAACATGACTATGATGAAACATAATTAGAGTTGTAAAAATGATATTCTATCCTAATAATTCAAAGAGAAAAATGACGATAATACAAAGTTATTGTTTTAAAACCTAATACTAGATGGTAAATTAATAGTCATTATAATACAAATAGCCAGAATAGAGTCCTCAAACATTATCTAAACTAGAACAATACTAAAAGAAATTCTAAACTTAAAAAATTATCTTGAAAAAAGATAAAATGAAGAATGCTAAAAAATTCTTGAAGAAAATAAAGCATAAAGAAGGAAAATGGAAGCATGTTACGAATTTAAAGACATAACTTTTTAATTTGTAGTTTGCACTTTGCATACAAAGGTCTAAAGTGTATAAGTTACTTCGTAAATAACAAAGAGAAAAGATTATGAATTTAGGATAATTTTTTTTTTTTTAAGATGTTTACTTTGAGGACTTACTATGAGTTCCCTTTTGGATATTTAAATTTTTAAAAAAAGATTTATTAAGTAATTTTGGCTCAAATTTGAAAAAGTTCTCGGAGCTTACGTCCCAAGTGAATGCCCAGAATGTTGGAGCTTATGCCTAGGCAAACACCCAGAAGGTTGGAGCTTACGCTCCATGATACTTACGCCCAGGGGCGGAGCTACCCATGCTTAGATTGTATAGATATGTGAAATTTTGATTTTATAGGTATATATACCAGTGTTGACACCCCTTAACATAAGTTAAAGGTTTAGGTCAGTGGTTCAGGGATTGCAAAAATTTCCTAAGGTCTCGTATTCGAACCTGGGTCATGACATATCTATATTTTTTGGCACCCCTTAATATAAATCACTAATGCAAGAGGACCTAATAAGAAACTATATACATTTTGTGCTAGCATTTAAAAAAAAAAAAAAAAAAAAGTGGAGTCACGTTATAGACTCTTAACTGGTCACAAATGCAAAAACGTTTAAAAAGCATTAATGTGTTAAATAATATTGTGCAATAGACTACCCCACAATATTAATACTAAAAAGTATTTGTATTTTATAAAATACACTTTTGTGGGTAATGTGTAGAGCTGTCAATATGGGCTTGGCCCGCGAGGCCGGCCCAACCCAACCCTTTATTTAAGTAGGCACTACAAGAAAAACTATATTTGGCAACAAAATTCTTTTTGTTGACATATATTGATTATTGTTGCAAAAAGTACTTTTAGCAACAAAAAAATATATTTTGTTGCATTAACTTTTCCCAACGGCTGTTATTGCAACAACATGCAACAACTTTTTTTTTTGTTGCCAAAAGTACTTTTTGCAACAATAATCAATACTATGACAACAAAATTAAATTCTTTGGAAACAAAAAAATCATTTGCCAACAATAAACCTAAGTTGTTGCCAAATATAAAAAATTTTGTTGCGATTTCTATACTTTCTTGTAGTGACGGTTGGGCTAAGATTTCTTTAACCCATATAGAAGTGAGGCTCAAAAGCCCTGTAACACCTCGTAACTTCGGACGAAAAGTTTGACTCATAAGATGATAATATAATGGAACCAATATGATGGTTATAGGAAGTGTTTTGAAAACCAATTATGTCATAAGAAATGTTTTTGAGCAAAGAAAAGTTGGAAGCCACTCTATGGGGCATGTTTGCAAGTGAGTTTATAGATGGTATTACTTCCAACGACCATAACCCCATTATTAATTTGGAATTTGGGAAAACATCCTTGATTAAAGTTGTAGCCCTTTGAAATAGCTTTCCAACGGTATATTATGGAGGTCAAACGGACATCTTTGCAAAGAGTTATGCCCATTTTCCTGAAGCCTGTCTTCGCTGGAAAATGGGTGACTTCGACGGGAAGATCGACGTTTCGTCGATCTGATCGACGGTTCGTCGATCTGATCGACGGTTCGTCGATCTGATCGACGGTTCGTCGATCTGATCGACGGTTCGTCCTTTGAACCGTCGATTGTGCATTGTTCACTGGAAATTTGACCAATTCGACGGAGCAGATCGACGCTCCGTCGATCTGATCGACGGTTCGTCGTTTGAACCGTCGTTTGGTCCGTTAAGTACGTTTTCGGGTCAAAAGTCGGGTTTACGCGTTTTAAGCTATATTTAGGACTTGGGGTTATTTCCCCAGCCTCCCCATTCACGAAAATACTCTCTAAACTCATAGAGAACAAGTCCCAAATCTCAAGATCTTCCAAGGTAAGTTTCTATCATGATTCTAGATTGAATCCAAGTCCCTAATCCCGTTCTAACTTGAGTAAACCCTTCTAATCTATAGAGTTATGATTGGAACATTATAGTTGGAGGTGAAAACCCTAGAACCCGAACTCAAGAGGATTGGACTTCGAAAAGGTAATGTTTCTACTCTCTGAACATTTATAGTTGTGAATTGATGAGTTCTTGGGAGAATAGTAAATGGGTTTGATAAAGAGGATTATATGAACAATGCTAGAGTTTTTGGATTGTTGACTTGGGATTGTTGTATTCATATGGGTGATGAAGAATGATGTCAATTACATCTAATTGAGATTGTAGAATCATCTAAAAGTAATAGAATGGGGATTGGGGGAAGAAAACACCATTAATGAAGGTTGTGGAGCTTCATGCCCACCAAATGTTTGATAAAATGCTTAAATGAACAAAACATGGATATTGTCGCTAATATAGAGTCCCTATGACCTGTATTGCTATAGATTAAAGTTGAAGGGATTGAAGGACATTGTGATACACTCAAAAGCAGGAAGTCAAGGTATGTAGAACTTCCATCCACATGTGGGAATCTCTACGTTCTTCCCCATGATTCGTTTCGTAAAATATATGAAGTTCAAATCCTAGGGCATTAAACCCAACATATTGGTAGCCCGTAATTATGTATGTATGTACATGAATTTTGTATCTATGTTCGTTATTGTATTCCTAATCTTCCATTACGGATATTAGGAATCCTAGCTAAATCCATGAATCATGAATTCTTCCTCATGTGTTCTCATTATGTTTATATGAAACTTTATGATTTCATCCAGCAAGTTACAAGCATGTTTTCAAGTCAAGTATATATATATGATTATGAACTATTGTTATTACTCATGCATCAAAAACATGTTTTGCAAGACTATGACAAGTTATCTTATGAAACTATATTTACAAGTTATGATTTATGAAAACCATGTACAAGCAAGTTATGATTTATGAAAATCATGTACAAGTAAGTTATGATTCATGAAAACCATGTACAAGCAAGTTATGATCATGAATACCATGTACAAGCAAGTTACGATTCATGATATACCATGGGCAGCAAGTGCCACTATTTTCATGTTCATGTTTTGGGAGTTGCATTAATTACCGAGGAGGGCTTCAGATAGCCTGAAACTACGTAGCCACCGTAGGATGAGGATCGCTCCACCCATGTCCCGGACGATCTCTCATAATGACTGGATCCTTTCATATTTTATTAAATCTCATGTTCCCTGGCAAGGACTGAGTGTTCTGCTGGCGGGACGCAAGCACCAGACCATGGATCGGTTATAAGTTATTGCTCTCCCTACTTATGATATTTTTACCATGTTTTATATATATATGTATGCACTCATGTTCATGTCCAGGTTTTCAGTTTCAGTTCTTATCATGTTATTCCATGTCCCATGTTATTTCTTTCAGTTGTTTTACATACCAGTACATTCAATGTGCTGACGCCCCCTTTTTATTGCCCGGGGGCCTGCATTTCACGATGCATGTACTGATATACAGGACGACACATCTGCTCAGTAAGACAGCATTCGTATCAGCTTATTGGTGAGCCCCATCTCATTCGGGGTTTAGTCAACTTTTGTTTTATGCTTAGTTATGCATCTGAAGGTACGCTGGGGGCCTTGTCCCAGTAAGTATGTTTTCCAGTCAGACTCATGATAGAGGTTTCATAGACTAGACAAGTCAGTTATGTTATGTCAGACATTCGGAGTCGTATAGCCATTTTTGGCTCATTCATGTTATTTCCGCACTCATGTTTAAACAAGTGTTTTTATTAAGTATTATGACTTACTACGTTTTATAAAGGCTCATCATGCATTCACGTTATATTTCCGCTCATGTATGTATCATGATGATTCAGCAAGCCATGTGGTTCGCTCGGTCACACGCAGTCAGGCACCGAGTGCCGTGTTACGTCCAGGCCATGGTTCGGGGCGTGACAAAGCTTGGTATCAGAGCCTAGGTTCAAGTGTCTTAGGGAGTCTATGAAACCGTGTCCAGTGGGGTCACTTTTATATGTGTGTGCGCGCCACACATATAAACAGTTGACCACCAAGACATTCAGGATTGTCTCATTTCTTTCTACTCTAGATCGTGCCATGAAGCTTAGAGCAATAAGAAACTTCTCTTCCTCTCGAATTACGTACGTTTCGAATGCGCAAGAGATGAACAGGTAATTCAAGGTCCAAGTAAGCATGTTTACCCATAGGGAGTACAATTCTGCAGTACTTGCTGGTAACGAATGAGACTTCAAGTGCTATTGAAAGTGGAATACAATGTAAGTTGCCCGAGAATGGGTGTAGTGGAATGAATAGTATGTTGAATGATAATGATGTTCTTGAGAAAGGAGAATGGGATACCACAGGAAGAGGATATTAGAGAAATTAGAAAAGGAGCTAAGTCTACAGGGAAAAAGGTAAATCATGGAGTATCTCAAGGAGGTGGTGGCAGACAGTTTTCTACCGGAGGTCATCAGGACCCACTCCATCTGCAGTTAAAGATTGAAAGGGAAAATAAACAGGAAAGTGTAACAGGTACAATTTGAGTTGGACATATGAGGTAAGTTCATCATTTTTATACTGCTGTTGAAATTGGGAGCCCTGTGTGGCTATGATATGATATGATATATATGTATATATATGTTGGCCTTGTGAGGCATTGTTGGTATTTCCTGCGTGCAGGTTTTTGGGATAGTAAGAAATACAGAGGAAACTCTGCCAAAAGTTTTCTAGAAATAGAAGGAGAATGAGATATAAGTTCGTAATATGTCTGGAAAAGCCATATCAACAGTAATGATAAGATTTGACTAAGTTACGAGTACGGCTGACTTTGAGAAATATGATTTGATTTCCTATTCAGATGAACACCTCAAGTGGGTGACAGTTCGGATACATCCGAATGTGTGTTAGAAACCAAGGGCTTAAGTTAAGTTCAGAGTAGAATGATTAGTGGAAGAAGAAATCAGCTAAGCCGTAAGAGAGTAAACCACAGAAGAATAGCCTTTAAGAGTTGTCAAAAGGGGTTGACCTAAGATTTACAATGTGCGCAGAGTAAAGTCATTAAGATGGGGTATGCCAGTTATGAATACAGTAGCAACCGTTCATGTAAGTAAATTTAGTTTTTCCCCATGAGAAATTGCTCAAATGGGAGTTGAAAGATTCATCAATGTTGTAGAGTACAAAGGAGTTACAGAAGATAAGGAATGTTAATTGGATCTCATCAAAGGAGAAGAGTTTGTAAGTATAAGACGTTAGCCTTGGTCTAAGAGGGAGATGCATAAATCTCCAGTAAGTCCAGTGAGATAATTGGAGACCCAAAGGGTTAGTATGAGATATGAAGAACCTTAATTCAGTTAGGTTGGCATAATGAGATAGCCTCCATAGGGAATATGCCTAACCCGAAATGAGTAGAATGATCGTCAAACGAATCGTGTCAAGTTCAATTACTATCAATTAGGCGATCATAGAAAAGCTATAAGATCATGCCCAGTTATGTGTCACAAAGGTAGTGTCATTGCATGAGACTCTAATCTTTAGGGTGCTAGTCATAGACTTAGCGCACAACAGTACTATGAGTATTTTAGGAAGTATCTAAAATCAAGTATGGGAAGTATGGCTCATGATTTAGACAGACAAGAGAACTATGGTGAAAGAATTTCACCGCTTATCCAAGCTAGGAATTCGACTTTCAGGCTCCGAGGTAGGTGGAGTTGTTGCCCAGAAAATGGCTTATTCCTCCTTAGTCATCGAAGTTAGAGAGAAGCAGTTTGGTGATTCCTACTTGCTGCAGATGAAAGAAGGGATTCATGAATAGAAAGCCTTAGCTTTTGAACAAGGGGGAGATAATTTTACCTTGAGATATCGAGGTAGATTATGCGTTCCAGATGTAGATGGGATCAGAGAGCGAATCATGTCAGAAGCTCATAACTCTAGGTATTCCATTTACCCAAGCTCCACTAAGATGTACCATGATCTTAAGGAGATTTATTGGTGGATTGATATGAAGAAGAATGTAGCAGAGTTCGTAGCTGAGTGTCCGAGTTGTCAGCAAGTGAAAGCCGAACACCAGAGGCCTGGTGGCTTGGCTCAGGATAATGATATTCCTGTCTAGAAATGGGAAATGATCAATATGGGCTTTGTATCAGGTCTACCTCGTTCAGCTAGTAGGCATGATTTAATTTGGGTGATTGTGGACAGACTTACGAAGTCAGCGCACTTCTTGCCAGTTAAGACCACAGATTGAACAGAAGATTATGCCAAGTTATGTGTTAATGAAATTGCCGGATTGTATGGGACCCTAGTGTCCATTATTTTAGATTTTGGTGCTCAGTTCACAGCGAACTTCTGAAAATCCTTTCAGAAAGGATTGGGTACAGAGGTGAACCTTAGCACAGCTTTTCATCCTCAGACAAATGGTCAGACAGATACGTTATTCAGATCTCATGTTATAATATTCATGTTAGTTCAATACTCAGATATCAGCCCAGTACTCACGTATTCATGCCAGTCTAGTATTCAGCTAATCCAGTATTCAGTTAGCTCAGTATTCAGCGATTCCAGTATTCAGTCAGCTCAGTATTCAGCTACTCAAGTATTTAGTCAGCTCAGTATTCAGCTAATCCAGTATTCAATTAGCTCAGTATTCAGTCAGCCCAGTCTTCAGTCAGTACAATAGACATTCAGTTTAATATCTCAGCAGTTTAGTAATCTTGTATTCATTCAGTTCAGTAACCATGTGTCCTTAATTTCAATGGTAATTGGGATGACCACCTGTCTCTTATTGAGTTTACTTACAAAAATAATTACCATGCTAGTATTGGGATGGCACTGTTTGAAACCCTTTTTGAGCGAAGGTGTAGATTACCAATTGGTTGGTTCGAAGTTGGTGAAACAGGGTTGTTAGGACCAGATTTGGTTTATCAGGATATGGAGAAAGTCAACTTGATACATGAGCGTTTGAAAACGGCTCAGAGTCGCCAGAAGTCTTATACAGATGTGAGACGAAGGGATTTAGAATTTTTAATTGATGATTGGATTCCTTAAAGTCTCACCTATGAAGGGCGTCATGAGATTTGGCAAGAAGGGGAAGCTCAGTCCCAGACATATTGTACCATACAGAATCCAATAAAAGGTTGGTCAATTGGCTTATGAACTTGAGTTGCCACAAGATTTGGCTGTTGTACACCTAGTGTTTCATGTATCCATGTTGAGGAAGTGTGTAGGAGAGCCATCGCTGGTTGTTCCTGCTAATACTATAACAGTTAAGGATGGCCTCACTTATGAAGAGATCCCTGTAGCCATTCTTGATCGTCAAGTTCGCAAGTTGAGAACTAAGGAAGTAGCCTCAGTGAAAGTCCTGTGGAGAAGTCAGAAAGTTGAGGAAGCTACATGGGAAGCCGAGGAGGATATAAAATCCAGGTACCCGCACTTGTTTCATCCTGCAGAAGAGATTTATGATGAAGCACCAAGATTTTGAGGTATGTAAGCTTTCTTTTCATGCTATTGGTCGTGTGTGGCCAATTTATAATGCTATTGTGATGTAGCCCTGTGAGGCAATGATATTATGGGTTGTTGTGACAGGTTGGTAGTGCCTTATTACAGGGGAAACTCTGGCGAAATTTTTGTAGAATCCCGAATGGTTATCATTCGAGGACGAATGATCCCAAAGGGGAGATATTGTACCACCTCGTAACTTCGGACGAAAAGTTTGACTCATAAGATGATAATATAATGGAACCAATATGATGGTTATAGGAAGTGTTTTGAAAACCAATTATGTCATAAGAAATGTTTTTGAGCAAAGAAAAGTTGGAAGCCACTCTATGGGGCATGTTTGCAAGTGAGTTTATAGATGGTATTACTTCCAACGACCATAACCCCATTATTAATTTGGAATTTGGGAAAACATCCTTGATTAAAGTTGTAGCCCTTTGAAATAGCTTTCCAACGGTATATTATGGAGGTCAAACGGACATCTTTGCAAAGAGTTATGCCCATTTTACTGAAGCCTGTCTTCGCTGGAAAATGGGTGACTTCGACGGGAAGATCGACGTTTCGTCGATCTGATCGACGGTTCGTCGATCTGATCGACGGTTCGTCGATCTGATCGACGGTTCGTCCTTTGAACCGTCGATTGTGCATTGTTCACTGGAAATTTGACCAATTCGACGGAGCAGATCGACGCTCCGTCGATCTGATCGACGGTTCGTCGTTTGAACCGTCGTTTGGTCCGTTAAGTACGTTTTCGGGTCAAAAGTCGGGTTTACGCGTTTTAAGCTATATTTAGGACTTGGGGTTATTTCCCCAGCCTCCCCATTCACGAAAATACTCTCTAAACTCATAGAGAACAAGTCCCAAATCTCAAGATCTTCCAAGGTAAGTTTCTATCATGATTCTAGATTGAATCCAAGTCCCTAATCCCGTTCTAACTTGAGTAAACCCTTCTAATCTATAGAGTTATGATTGGAACATTATAGTTGGAGGTGAAAACCCTAGAACCCGAACTCAAGAGGATTGGACTTCGAAAAGGTAATGTTTCTACTCTCTGAACATTTATAGTTGTGAATTGATGAGTTCTTGGGAGAATAGTAAATGGGTTTGATAAAGAGGATTATATGAACAATGCTAGAGTTTTTGGATTGTTGACTTGGGATTGTTGTATTCATATGGGTGATGAAGAATGATGTCAATTACATCTAATTGAGATTGTAGAATCATCTAAAAGTAATAGAATGGGGATTGGGGGAAGAAAACACCATTAATGAAGGTTGTGGAGCTTCATGCCCACCAAGTGTTTGATAAAATGCTTAAATGAACAAAACATGGATATTGTCGCTAATATAGAGTCCCTATGACCTGTATTGCTATAGATTAAAGTTGAAGGGATTGAAGGACATTGTGATACACTCAAAAGCAAGAAGTCAAGGTATGTAGAACTTCCATCCACATGTGGGAATCTCTACGTTCTTCCCCATGATTCGTTTCGTAAAATATATGAAGTTCAAATCCTAGGACATTAAACCCAACATATTGGTAGCCCGTAATTATGTATGTATGTACATGAATTTTGTATCTATGTTCGTTATTGTATTCCTAATCTTCCATTACGGATATTAGGAATCCTAGCTAAATCCATGAATCATGAATTCTTCCTCATGTGTTCTCATTATGTTTATATGAAACTTTATGATTTCATCCAGCAAGTTACAAGCATGTTTTCAAGTCAAGTATATATATATGATTATGAACTATTGTTATTACTCATGCATCAAAAACATGTTTTGCAAGACTATGACAAGTTATCTTATGAAACTATATTTACAAGTTATGATTTATGAAAACCATGTACAAGCAAGTTATGATTTATGAAAATCATGTACAAGTAAGTTATGATTCATGAAAACCATGTACAAGCAAGTTATGATCATGAATACCATGTACAAGCAAGTTACGATTCATGATATACCATGGGCAGCAAGTGCCACTATTTTCATGTTCATGTTTTGGGAGTTGCATTAATTACCGAGGAGGGCTTCAGATAGCCTGAAACTACGTAGCCACCGTAGGATGAGGATCGCTCCACCCATGTCCCGGACGATCTCTCATAATGACTGGATCCTTTCATATTTTATTAAATCTCATGTTCCCTGGCAAGGACTGAGTGTTCTGCTGGCGGGACGCAAGCACCAGACCATGGATCGGTTATAAGTTATTGCTCTCCCTACTTATGATATTTTTACCATGTTTTATATATATATGTATGCACTCATGTTCATGTCCAGGTTTTCAGTTTCAGTTCTTATCATGTTATTCCATGTCCCATGTTATTTCTTTCAGTTGTTTTACATACCAGTACATTCAATGTGCTGACGCCCCCTTTTTATTGCCCGGGGGCCTGCATTTCACGATGCATGTACTGATATACAGGACGACACATCTGCTCAGTAAGACAGCATTCGTATCAGCTTATTGGTGAGCCCCATCTCATTCGGGGTTTAGTCAACTTTTGTTTTATGCTTAGTTATGCATCTGAAGGTACGCTGGGGGCCTTGTCCCAGTAAGTATGTTTTCCAGTCAGACTCATGATAGAGGTTTCATAGACTAGACAAGTCAGTTATGTTATGTCAGACATTCGGAGTCGTATAGCCATTTTTGGCTCATTCATGTTATTTCCGCACTCATGTTTAAACAAGTGTTTTTATTAAGTATTATGACTTACTACGTTTTATAAAGGCTCATCATGCATTCACGTTATATTTCCGCTCATGTATGTATCATGATGATTCAGCAAGCCATGTGGTTCGCTCGGTCACACGCAGTCAGGCACCGAGTGCCGTGTTACGTCCAGGTCATGGTTCGGGGCGTGACAAGCCCAGCCTCTCTTGGCCCGCCGGCCTCAAGGGTTGGGCTGAAGTCAGAAAAAAAATTAATTAATTTAAAAAATAATATAAATAAATTAAACAAAAAGATAAAAAGTAATGAAAAAAAAGAATGTACTTACTACTAAGTAGTAAATTAGAAACTGGAGTATTACTTTTTAGTCTTAGAATTTATATTAATTTCTTTTGAACGTGATTTTAATTAATGATCAAAAATAATAATTTATATTTGTTCTCTTGAATTTTTCTTCTTCTATGATATGGATTTGCGCAAGAATGTGTGATAGAAGATTCTATTTCATATTGCAAAAGTTTTATGTTTAAATTGTACCAAAAATCAATTAGAAAATGTTATTTTGGAAGACGAAAAACTTAATGGGCTGCTCTGTCCTAGCCCGCTGCCCGCGTAGGGCTGGGTTGAGCTGCCATTTTTCCGTCCCTTCAACTAAAAGGCCCAGCCCGTCCTAGCCCATTTAATTCTTTGGCCCTTTAGGGCTGGGTTGGGTTGGGCTGAGCCAGCCCATTTTGACACCTCTAGTAATGAGTGATGAAAGAAATTTCGGAAAAAATGTATTAAATTTAGTAGCTTTATTACAAAAAAGGAAAAGCTGCAAATATACTCCCCAACTTTGATTTAAAGAGATTTACCCATCGTTAAAAAATAGTATACATATACGCTGCCGTTTCACAAATGATGCAAATATATCCTTTTTGGTGACTTAATTCTTTTAATTAAAATAAAAGTCATTTTAGGGGTATATCTATATCTTTTAGCAAAGTACAGGGTATATTTGTACATTCTCACGCATGAACTGTTTTTGTCTTCTTTGGTCCAACAATTATTTGAATTTATTGATTTAATAATCAAAATTTCTTTTTACGCTCATCTTCTTATTAAATATATGAAATGCATAGAATTATTTTTATAAAAATAAATTACAATTTGGCCACTTATAATTATTTTGAAAAAATATAAGCTAATCGAGCCCTACTTGGACGGCGACCCGACCCGACCCGTTTTGCTTACCATACAACAGGCCTTTTACATGGGCATACTACAATACACTAATATTTACCATTTATAGCGATACATCCTATTTTACCAAATATAGCATTTATTTGTTAGTAAGCATATACTAACCCAATTTACTCTCCACAATTAGCGTATCAATAGATGATCCTCCCCATAATTAGAGCTATGGTGATGCGATGTTGCGCCGCCTCTGTTGTTTAATCTCTTTGATGTTTTGTATAATTCAAAATAGTAGTACAAATATGTAACCAAGTGCCTTAGAAATGTATTAAAACATGTACAAGTCGAGGTAAATAGTCTATCAAAACTGTATTATAAAAGTATTTGACATGTATTTCTTTCATTTGTAATGCCAAAAAATTGTACAGTATTAAATTGGTATTTGAAATGTTTCCACTGCATTGTTATCATTTTATTTATTGGTGTATTAAAACTGTATTGAAAATGTATAATATATTATTTATATCAGATGTTTCATGGTTACACAAACAATGGTAAAAACTATCAGCACATGTATTGAAGTTGTATGTAAAATGTATACTTATAATATGTATAATATAAAAGTTGAGGTAAATAACCTATCAAAATTGTATTATAACTGTATTTTTATATGTATTTCTCTAAGTAACGATGCCAAAACTGTATTATAATTGTATTAGAAACATTTTCCACTTCTACAATCACTGTATTAGGGTGGAAGATTAAAATATAAATCAGATCATAATAATATATAAAACATACAAATCATAGACAACTCTATTATGTATAGTTTTTCTTGTATACTGAAATTGAACAACACTATCATACAATTTATATACTACAACTTTTATTGTTGCATGCAGCTATTTACTTTGACCTTTAAGAATGAGGTAGACAATCTGACCTATGCAATTTATCAGTCAACATACCATAAATGAAGATGCAGAACATGGTAATTTCATACTCATTAAAATGCTTGCTAGCTCAAGAACACTATAGACGGAAAATAGCTGATGCTGTAGCATTTTCAGTTACACCATGGAAAGTATAGTAATTGAATGGTTATTCTTTAGTTATTCGAACATTTTAACAGCTCATGCTTTCTGGAGAATAATTCATCAATATGGATGCAGTTAGTAATCAAACAGCACCAATAATAGTACATTTTTTCACTGAAGGAGGCCGTTGGGAAACAAACTAAGGTTCAGGCGGTTATAGGGATGGAGAAGAAGCTCGCTTGGTGTTTCAGACAAGATTCCATATTAATAATACGTGGAATTTACGAAGAGAGCGAACAAGAAAGCCAAGAATGAGAATCTGATTTGAAAATTGTAAGCCTTACGGAGCAAGTTTTAAAATTTGGTCTGATTAAGGATCAGTTAAAGAGGATATTTTAATGCCTAAAAACATGGGATACGTGTTTTCACTACGTTTTGCTATTTAAGGTAAAGCCTCGCTATATATGGTAATAAAATAAAAATACAATTATAAGTAGCATGGCCATGTAAAAATTCTCCATACTATCGGTTAAACCCCTAATGCCAACACACCCTTTCCTCTCTAATTTGAAACAAAATCATAAACCCCAATTTGTTTAGCTGTTTACGTTGAATTTTGGCATCTACAGCACAACAATGTAAGAGTATTGCTTTTTTTATATTAAATTTGATATTAAAGAATACCCAGAATTGAGTTTTTGAGTCTCTCTTTGTTTTGTAAATGCAAATACTTCAATTGTCTTGTTCAGGTTGTAAGAATTATTCCTTTTCTTTTTGGCTTATTCAATTTGATTAATAATACCAAAAATGTAGTTTTGTGTATCTGGTTGTTTGTAATGGGTTATAAGACTTACTATTGATTATTGTGGTTTAAGTTTGAATTCAAGAATACCCATCCCTGAGTTTTGTGAGTTTCTGTTTGATTTAGATTGCAAAGATATGATTTTTTGTTGTTGGGTTGGTGCTCTTGGAAAATATTAAATGTTTAATGTGTACTTTTTGTATTGAAGGTCGCGATTATGTGTGAAGAATTTGCCCAAGTATGTAGCCGAGGATCGCCTCAGAGAATTCTTCTCTCAGAAAGGGGAAGTCACTGACGCCAAGCTCATGCGTACTTCGTTAAGTTTCTCTCCTCCTTTTTAGTTCTTCCTATGTGTTTTTAATAGTAATGCGAGCTGTAGACAACCTGTAGTGCTGTGAATCCCAAATTTGTTGGACTGAAACAGCTATAGAGCATTCATACAGCTAACCACAATTAGCAAAGAACTTCTTGTTGTTGTATAGTAACATTAATGTTTTTCAGTTATTATCAATGGTTTCAGCCAAGATTTGATTTTTTTTACTGGTATATACGAGTTGCTATTTGGTAGTATTGATATTTTGGGGGTATGTTTATTACGACTTTGAAATGTATCTGACGTCGAATGATTGTCACTTTAAGCAGAGATGGGAGGAGCAGGCAGTTTGGATTTGTAGGATTTAGAACAGAGCAAGAGGCTAAGGAAGCTATCAAGTATTTTGACAATTCTTTCATGGATAATAGTCGTATTATTTGTGAGGTATGTTTTTTCTGCTTCAGTTACTATGATATTCTGCTTGGGTGGCTTACATACTTAGCGGAAGAATAAAATGCATAGCTCTATCCCATATTCCATTATTCTGAAATGAGTAGATATACATAATTAGTTCCACATAGTTAGTTCCTCCATCTGTCCTATCTTATATGGCAATACTTTTTCTTTTAGTTTGTCCCAAAAAGAATAACTTCTTTGTATATATGGAATTATTGTTGTTGTTTGTGTTAGATCTCGAGTTTCAAAAGTCTTTCTTTCTCAACTCCGTGCCAAGTCAAAAACTGCCGCATGAACTAGGAAAGTAGGAGTACAAAAGATGACACCTTTATAATTTTTTCTAAGTAACTACTGGAAATTTCATTATATAAGTTCTAAGCTTATGAAGATCTTGTTAACTTACTGCGTTATTCTATTTTACATCGTGAATTATTTGAATATTTATTTTCATAGGTCGTGGATAATAATTTTGCTATAAGAAAGCAGACATTTATTGGCGATGTGCTTAAATGAAGCATGACATTCGTTTTCATTTAGCCAGATTGCTAGGAAACATGGGGATCCAAATATCCCTCGTCCATGGAGCAGGCACACTTTAAAGAAACAAGAGAAATTGACAAATGAGGATGAGAATGCAAAATTAAACAAAAGTTCTAAGTCTGCAGGTTTAAAAAGGGACAAAAAGAATAGTAAACAGGAGAGTAAGGATGAGGATCCTCAGCTTCAAGAGTTCCTTGAGGTTATGCAGCCAAGGAGTAAGTCAAAGTTCTGGGCAAATGATGCACTAACTGCTCCATCTCTTTCTCGAAGTAAAAAAGATGGCAATAAGCAATCCCAGGGAAAAGAGACAAACCAGGGAAAAATGGATACTGACGACTCTGAGTTGAACGAGGTTATTAAAAAGGAGGAATCTCTGTCAGATAGTGAAAAATCTGAGAAACCTGACGGCTCCCGTAACGATGCAGTTATGACCGATACAGATTATTTCAAAAGTAGAGTGAGGAAAGATTGGTCTGACTCAGAAAGTTGTGAAGACGATGGTTGTGATAATGAAAGTGACGCTGGAGGTGCCAAGAACAGTGAAGATGCAAATGCTGATAATATCCTTGAACCTGACGATACAGAGGAATTGTTGAATGACCTGTTCTCCAGATCTAACAATGAGTCGCTTGAGCCTGCTGACCCTTTATCAAGTGTTAAGGATGAAAACGAAGAAGATCTGGAGAGTGGACGATTATTTGTTCGTAATCTCCCATACACCACTACGTAATACATCTTTGTTCTTCATTTCCCTTTTTTGGGTGATTTAGTTAACTCGATATGCTGTTCAGTGTAATGACTTCAATGAACCTTATATATGCTCTTGTTAAATAAAGGGTTTATGACTCAGGGAAGAGGAGCTGGAAGAACACTTCAGAGCATTTGGGAATGTGTCACAGGTTCATATTGTTGTTGACAAAGACACAAAGCGGTCCAGAGGAATTGCATATGTTCTCTATGCATTACCTGAATCTGCTGCTAGGTACCTCTCAATCAACATCCAAATTCTAAGCTACTGCACTTCTTTCCTGCAAGAAGTGCTATAAATTCTGGGTCCTGTATGTCAGGGGCGGAGCTACATTGGCGGAAGGGTGGTCAGATGAACACCCTTCCCCATAAAATTCCACCGAATTTAACTAGTTGTACGTGTCAAATAGGGTAATACAACAAGTTTGCACACCTTGACAGATGTGAGAGCTGCAGCTCAGGCGTGAAGAGTGTGCAAAGTGTCTCGGAGGTCGCGTGTTCGAATCTGTGGTTCAACAGTTCTGATAATTTTTTTTGAAAAAAACTCAGTTGGAGTTGCTTTCTATTCTCACTTGAAAAGCACCAACCTTGCTTTAGAGTACACTGGAGTCTCCGGACTGAGACGATTATCTAAGTCCATCTTAAGTTACCATTTAGTTAGGACTATTATACATATTTCTTGAAACTTAGATTCTTCTTTTTTCATTTTGTGGAGTTAGGAAATCTTTTTTAAAGAAGCATGTTCTTCTTTTGAAGTTGTAATATATATCTTTAAAAAATGCAACAATTAAAAGCTTAAGGGGGGTCAACGTAAAATGATCTTCTTAACCATTCATTGGAGTAAACAATTGCCATCTCTACTCACGTCAGATTTGAAAGTTCTTCCATCTTAGGTTGAATAAGATTTCATTTATTGACTTCTTTTTTTTCCAATTAAAGACTAGTTAATAAAATAATAGCTATGCTTTTCCTTTTTGCTCTGTTGTTATATTGTTGCTATTGTTTCTTTCAGGGCCTTAGCAGAGCTGGACAATTCCCATTTTCAAGGACGATTACTTCATGTTATGCCAGCAAAACAGAAAATTTCTCCAGAGAAGACAGAGTAAGTGGTGTTTTCCTGGTCTTTTCAGTTTTCATATCCATTGAGATTGTTTCCTTATACATATATGCCAAGAGAAGCTCTCTCTTTTTTCTTTTTAATTTAGGATGTACTATGCTATAATAAGATGGTCGTTTATTACTCTGTAGGACAGTTGCTAATACCAAGCAATCTTCAAACACATTTAAGCAGCGGAGACAAGAGGAAAAGAAGGCATCTGAAGCTAGTGGAAACACACGATCTTGGAATACTCTGTTTATGCGGCAAGACACTGTATGTACACTATCAAATATTATAAATTGAAATCCGTCTTTTCCGTGATGCTGGTGCTCCTGTTTGCTAGAAACTATAAGATCAACTGGTGATTTTATTATGCTTCTACATGTCTCATGTGAGTTGGGATGCTCCTTGGTTTATCTGGATTCTTGTAACTTGTAACAAAAACACATCTCTAGAGATGTTACTGTGTATCATGATAAGTACGTTTTGCTACAAAAGCAAGTTATCTCTTAGTTTGGAACAGTGAAATTGTAAAAACATTACGATAAAGTGAAATATCAATTTTCTAGTGTCATCTCTTCCAGAGAGGCTCATTGGCAATGAAAAGTATGTCTTAGAGCCTTGATGATGACACTAAAGCACACATAAAGCAAGGGGAAGCGCTCAACATGTTTTAAGCCTCACTTCAGTGCTTAAGCGCTTTTTAAGCGTGCCTTTGACAACACTGTTATATGGGGGTAACTTAGTAAACTAAACCTTGTATTAATTGTTTTAGTAGCGAGCGTGAAAAGAGCTAAAGCGACGGTTAAAATTAGAGGCAGGGACTATCAATTTTTATTAGTTCTTCACATCTTCTGCTTCCTCTTACGTTTTCTTTTTCGTTTGTTATCTATCCTTAGACACCGTTTGTAGCTATGTAGGGATTTCGTCATATATGGATTAGTAGTGTGGGGATTGTAGTGTAGGTATTAGCAATACATTGATTAGTAATGCATGGATTATTTCTTGTTGAATGATTGATATACCACTAAGTATTACACAATGTACAATTTAGAATATTTGTTTCTTACTATTATGAGAGTTAGTTCTATCACTTTAGAATTTTAATATGTTGCTAATACACGCATCCTTATCCCACATTCTACGCAGCATAAAATAATACACAGATTTCTGCATTACTAGACATGTATTATGTATGAGGAAAACAATAACTGACATCCAAACATTGTACAACTCAGGGCTTAAGCGCGCTTTAAGCGTGCCTTTGACAACACTGTTATATGGGGGAAACTTAGTAAACTAGACCTTGTATTAATTGTTTTAGTAATGGGCGTGAAAAGAGCTAAAGCGACGGTTAAAATGAGAGGCAGGTAGAATCAATTTGTATTAGTTCTTCACATCTTCTGCTTCCCCTTGCTTTTTCTTTTTCGTTTGTTATCTATCCTTAGAGACTGTTTGTAGCTATGTAGGGATTCTTAATACATGGATTAGTAGTGTGGGAATTGTAGTGTAGGTATTAGTAATACGTTGAGTAATGCAAGGATTATTTCTTGTTGAATGATTGATATACCACTAAGTAGTACACACTGTACAGTTTAGATTATTTGTTTGTTTTAAAAAAAAAAACTTACTATTATGAGAGTTAGTTCTGTCATTTTAGAATTTTAATATGTTGCTAATACACGCATCCTTATCCCACATTCTAAGCTGCATAAAATAATGCATAGATTTCTGCATTACTAGGCATGTATTATGTATGAGGAAAACAATAACTGACATCCAAACATTGTACAACTCAATGTGGATTTTTTCTGGAAATTAAATTTCCTCAAGCCCAACCAAACATGGTACAAATGGACGTTGGATTTTTTTTTTTGGGGAGGGGCGCTGTGTACAGCAACTTTTACAGATCTCTTTGATGTTTTGCCTTAATAGACTGGGTTTATCTTTTTTACATTTGATCAGATTTGAGTTACTTTAGTTCCTATATTATGCTTCTTGTAAGATGATTTGGTTGATCAAATCTTTCTGGCTATCTTATATTCTTATTACTTGTCTGATCAATTTCTGAAATGCTTCATGATCTTTAATTACTTATCTTTGGGTTGCGTATGCATCATACCGTGTCAGCGTTTGGACTTGTTCTTGAATGTAAAAATGATCTCCTTCTGGTCTTTGAAATGTATTAGGTTGTTGAGTATACTGCAAGAAAATTTGGTGTGAGTAAAAGTGATTTTCTAGATAGAGAAGCTGATGATCTTGCTGTACGTATAGCATTGGGTGAGACTCAAGTGATAGCCGAAACAAAAAAGGCTCTTGCGAAATCTGGAGTTAATATTGCTTCATTGGAAGAATACGCTGCTGGAAAAACTAATGGAACGAAACGAAGCAATCACGTTATTCTAGTTAAAAACTTGCCTTATGGTTCTTCAGAAGGTGAACTTGCGAGTATGTTTGGGAAGTTTGGGAGCCTGGATAAGATTATTCTTCCGCCTACCAAAACCTTAGCTTTGGTATGTGCTTTTATCTTTGTAGCCTTTGGTCTGAAATGACAACTCTTGAACTGTCATGGTTCTCTATCAGCTTTGTGACTTTTCCCTGCAATAGGGTGATAGTCACACTCCTTTCCGTCGAAAGATTTACCTGCAAAAATTTCTGGTTGGATATTAATAGATCAAGGTTCTGTTATGCGAGTATTATGTGAATTAGTTGGACATAACAAGCTGTTTCTGTGATTAAAAACAATCAGGTTGTCTTCCTAGAGCCGGCAGAAGCACGTGCAGCTTTCCGAGGACTAGCATACAAACGTTTCAAGTAAGTGTATACAATCATTTCTTGCTTTTAATACAAGTGATTTTCTTAGTTGAACAAGCGGCAGTATACGTAAAAATGAAATTTCATGATATGATTCATAACAAAGCAAGATTAGGATAGCTTTAGTATTGGGATAATACACAAGTACATTCATCAACTTATTGCAGATATTTAACTATACACTTAAACTTTGTTTGGGGCCTATTATCCCCTTAGGCTTTCCTGAAGTGTAATAAATGCACCCTCCCACAAAACTACCAGATTTGTGTCGGGTGGTTAAATAACGTGCTTGACACATGTGTTTTCACCACTTAATTTTTTATCCCTTTTTTTTGCCTTCTTTTTAGTTTCTTTCTTCCTCCACCTCTGCTCAATGGGGTTAAGGAGACTCTCCCCCAATTTTTTGAGAAATTTATTTAAAAGAATAGGGTACGCCCTCAGCAGCCGGTCTTATGAATAGTTGCAGTTGTGGACTTACGATTCATATTGTATAAGCTATCAGATTGAGTGGTACGAGCAATTGTGGGAGCCTCGGGGAAATATCCACCAAAGGAACCCCTAGAGTTCCTAAATTTTCTTGCTTCTGAAAGTTGCGAAGTAGTCAACTCCTAGTGGGCATTGATGTCCATTTTCTGCTTTAGAAAATGCCTTACAATTTTAGATGTAGCAAGATTGAGATTTCTCCTAGCTCGCCTTTTGTTCTTTCTAGCATATATCATTTTTGCTGCATCTCATACTCGATATGTTTTGATTGAGTCTTGAAAGTATGGAATTATGAAGTAAATTTTGTCCCGTATGCAGGGACACTCCCCTCTATTTGGAGTGGGCTCCTGGAAATATTCTTGATCAAACAAGTGATTCGAAAAATTCTCTTATTGTTGAAGATGATGCAAAGAGAGTGCTCCTAGAGCAACAAGTGGAAGGAGTAACAGATCCTTATGTTGATCCTGATAGAGTTAAGGTTTATGAACTGCAAAACCCATGTTTCCCATCTTTATATAGAGTATACATTGGTGCTAAGTCCCAACTCTTATATGAGTCTACTTGCTAGCTGTTTATATCTAATTGTGTTGTATAGACTAATGTCTAGCTAAGTCTGCTGTCATTAATCTTTGCTTGTGGGTTATTTCTGTCTGTTGTTCGTCTCCATATGCCGGAAACCGCAAATATAAGCTTTCTTGACGCTGGCACTTCTGTTGATCAATGGTTTGTCATTATGCACTTGCTGTGCCCTGACATGTGTTGCACCACCTTGCACGAACTCAAAGTTTCACCGTTATGAATGCCATTTTGTATCATGCACTGATACATAACTACAAGCGAGAATTTGTTGAACATTGTAAAGAAGTTTGTTAACCTCAGCATCATTCTTCATTTTCTCACATTTTGCTTCTTACATAGCGAAAAAAGGTAGGGGTAAGGTCTGCATATACTACCCTCCCCAGACCCCACTTTGTGGGGTTCCACTGGTTATTATGTTGTCGTTGTACACAGTGAAAAAAGGGCACAATGAAATAAAAGAACTCTATAGGCAATACCAATAAGTTGAGATTAAGTCTTAGCCATGTTAGTAGGTTTACTTTCGGTTAAATGTTTGTTAGGTGTCTTTTAGTTTCAATAGAGATTCCAGTAGAAAATATAATCTTTTTAAAATTGTACAGAAACAGGCTTGAATGGAGTGGCATGTTAGTGAGGATTCATATTACCGACCACACTAGCTTGGGACTGAGGTGTAGTTTTTGTTTTTTCTGCACACAAAAACGTGGAATATATTACAAACTCTTAAACAAGCCTTACATATATATTCAAGTTTTTAGTTTGCTGGTAATAAACTATGAGCTGCATATGAATCAAAGTGGTTTTTGATGGATTTTGGTAGATAATCTGCATGCCAAGGTTTGGGAGAAATACAGGTTCGCAGAAAATCAGAAATAAATAATTCTTAAATACAAACTGTACTCTTGGTATCAGCAGACTGTTGAATACTCATGGTCTCATGGCATGCTGGTTCAGCTGCGCTCCACTATTACCAAAGAATCATGCTAATTCCCTGTACCAGAAAGGCAAAAACCAAAATAGTTCAGCTATTGGAAATAAATAGGGAAGAGCATGGTAGTTTTAGAAATTCCTTGTTGCCTCTTTGTTTGTTCTTCTAACTGCCTTGATTTCTCAAGTTTGTTTCTTGGTTCATTTACCAATTGATGTTCTTGTTTGACACCTTTCCAGTCACGATCACTGTATGTGAAGAACCTAAATTTCAAGACGTCGGATAAGAGTTTAAAGGAGCATTTCATTAATCACATAAAGGATGGGCGAATATTAAGTGTGAGGGTAAGTTCTTTTGGCTCTTTTTAACTCTGAGACTTCTACTATCGTAGCAGAGTATTTCCTTCCTGCTGCGTGAGAAAATAACTCCCGTTCAAAAAAAAAAAAAACTCCGTTCCTTCAACACCTGTTAATATTATTATTCTGTGAAGGTGGAGAAGCATGTAAAGAATGGAAAAAATGTCTCTATGGGTTTTGGATTCGTTGAGTTTGATTCTGTTGATACAGCAATCAATGTTTGCAAGGATCTGCAGGTAATATTTCTGATTTTTATTTTAACTTTCTGCCCATACATCTTGGGCTCTTATAACTAACTTTCTAACTTCCCTCTTCTTGTCATTCAGGGAACTGTTTTGGATGGGCATGCGCTTATATTGCAACTTCGTCACACTAAGAAGGATCAATTACCAAAGAAAGCTGAGAATGATAAGAGTTCAACTAAGTTGCTTGTTAGGAATGTTCCCTTTGTGGCATATAAAAAGGATCTCGAGCAACTATTCAGTCCATTCGGGCAGGTACTTCCTCTAACTGTTGGTAACATATGTAGTAAAAAGGTGATATTAGGTTTTCCTGTATTGGAACTGTCAAAGCTAGAGGTTGATTGAGGATATATATGGCTGCGAGGCACAAGGATGCAATATATCCTGTGCATTTTCATTTTGATTCCACGTGAGATTGTGTGGAACTCACACAATTGCTCAAATGCTGATCTTTTGGTCTGAATCATCAAAATTTTACCTGATAATAAATTATTATTATTTTATAATGGTGGTATCCGGGTAGTTTGCCTACACCTCGACTATTCCACCGGGTACCTGCACTGGTACCAAAGAGGGGTGGGGAAAGATGAGGTATGATGCTAGCTTGGATTTGATGTAGAGGAAAAAGAAGAGGGGTGAGGAAAAAATGAAGGATGGATGAAGAGGGGAAAACCTGGGGAAGGATGGATGTGGCTTAGTAGCCACTAGTGACAAACACTTTTGCGGATAAGTAAATTAGCTTATAGTTATATTAGGCATAATGAAAGAAATTTTGCATGAAGCTAGACTCAGGAGATCAAAAGGTCTATTACATAGGCCCTTGCCCTTTGGCTGAATCTTAAGATCCAACTAATAAGATTTTTAATCATATGATCCTTGGCTCTTGATCGTTCTAAAATCCTTTGAATACTACATATTCTTTTTGATGTAATTTAGCATTTTTGATTGGAAAAAAAAAACAGATTAAGCTACAGCCAAGCTTCAGCTTTGCCTAATAGACTATTTTATCCAAAATTTAAGCGGGCATTCAGTACTCTCTCCGTTTTCTAAATGTTTTTATTCAAGAGTCCAGCGAGAGTGCAACGTGTTATGGAGATCATTAGTCTGAAGAATGTTGATTTCGACAGAGTGATGCACGTTAATTAGCGGGTGATCTAGACACTAGGAGCTTGGGCTAGAAAAAAAACCATTATGATGCTTTGGTTCCTTTCAATGTCTGACATATACGTTGTCTTTTTATTTATGAGTCGTCATCATGTTTTCACATAGCTATTTATCTCAATGTTTTTTCCTTTGACATCAAATTAAAATTCATCCTACAGATCAAGAGTTTAAAGCTGCCGAAGGCTGCGACTGGGTTTGGGAAGCATAGAGGATTTGCATTTGTAGAGTTCGTCACAAAACAAGAGGCAAAGAACGCCATTGAAGCTCTATCCAATACTCACTTGTTTGGGCGCCATTTGGTATGTCAATCTTGCAACTTAGACCTTGGATGTATCTACCTAAATATCACCGAATGATATGTTATGTGTATGTTACATCTCAGGTTCTGGAGAGAGCCAAAGAAAGTGAGAGCTTAGAGGAATTACGAGCTCGCACAGCTGCTCAGTTTAGTACTGAGCAAAATGGTTTTCAAACTAGTAAATTATCAAAGAAGAGAAAGCAAATGGCTATATTGGACGAAGGGAGCTTTAAATTCGAGTGAATTGCTGATTAATACTTCACAACTTCTTCATATGTAACATGAGGATGAGCTTTTTTATTTCCCTTGTATCCCCAATCAGTTGTCCTGTATAGGTTAAAACTACTAAATTTGCAATTATTTTAAAAATGTTCATTGACAAAAGAGAATCAGATATCTGTGTTTATTTTAATTAAGTCGTTAATTTCAGCTACATCTCGAGAAAATAACATCAATACTTCTTTACCAATAAGATATACATTATTTTTCTTTTCTTTTTAATGCTACTTTTTGGTGTTGGTAAAATATGTCTTGAAACATTAAAAAAATCATCATTTTATGCTTTTTTTTTTTTTTTCAAATGATGGCAAAAAACACCTCAAACATCACTTTTTGTGAGTTTTCTTCCCGAACTACCAGGTATTTGCATTTCCTACCTAAATTATCACATACTATTTATCAAAACACATCTCGACTAGTATATGATGATGCATTCTATGTTTTCTTTTTGGTTTTAAAATGGTGCAAAATGGCACTCCACGCCGATAATTAAAGGAATTAATTAAACAAATTAAACAAGTTAAGAGATAATGATTAAAACACATCTGAAGTAGTATCACTTTTTTGCGAGTTTCCAGCACCATCAGATACTAGTCGAGGTGTGTTTTGATAAATTGTTGGTAATTGTCACGCCCCGAACCATGGTCTGGGCGTAACACGGCACTCGGGCCTTGCTTGCATGTGTCCGAGCGAACCTCATGGCTTGCTTGTCAACAGGGGCATCAAAACAATATAATCTATATGATGCAATTTAAATAAATCCTGAAAATGTAATTTGCGGAATAAAGTCTTGAAATTATCTCATAGCATGAAATATCATGGAAACACAATAGTTTGCAAACATAAAAGCATAACTGACTCTGTGAACTAACATATGTCTATGAAACCTCTAAAACATGTCTGAATACTAACTACCAGGACATGGCCCTGGACTACCATAAACTGAATACTAATGCAGACTCCATGTTGAACCCCGAGAGAAGTGGGGCTCACCAATAAGCTGATATCTGAAGTGATCCTACTGCGCAGATGTATGCCCCTGAAAACCGGTATCTACACCGTGAAGTGCAGGCCCCGGGCAAAAGGGACGTTAGTACATGGTGAATAGTACTAGTATGTAAAACCTGCTGAAATGAAGAACATGGCACAACATAGATATAGGATATGAACTGAAACTGAATGTAACTTGAACATGAACATGAAACGTGAGTGAAGTCTTAAAACAGTCATCAATAGAAATACTTGTATGTAAAATTACTTGTAACGTGGGGAAATTCTATAGTATAACCGACAACATGGTCTGGTACTTGCGTCCTACCAGCAGAACACTTACAACCTTGCCAGGGATATGCGATTTAAGTAATAATAAGCATGTAAGGATCCAAACTGCATAATGAAGGGGTTGCCTCCTTGCTGACAACCCTTATCCTACGGTGGCTACGTAGTTTCAGGCTATCTGAGCCTTCTCGGTTAACTAAGCAATTCCCAAAACATGAACATAATATAGTTGGCTAAGAAGCCCATGATTTTCGTGAAATAACTTGTAAATAACTTGTAATTATGATTTCACGAAATAACTTGTAACTTGGTTTCATGAAATATCTTGTAATATGGTTTCATGAGATAACTTGTCATAGTCTTGCAAACATGTTCTTGATTCATGAGTAATAACAATAGTTCATAATTATATATATATATAATTGACTTGAAAACATGCTTGTAACTTGCTACATAAAATCATAAAGTTTCATATAAACATAATGAGAACACATGAGGAAAAATTCATGATTCATGGATTAAGCTAGGGTTCCTAATAACCGTAATGGAAGATTAGGAATACAATAACGAATATAGATACAAAATTCATGTACATAAATACGGGCTACCAATATGTTGGGTTTAATTCCCTAGGGTTTGAACTTCATGGATATCAAGAAACGGAGCATGGGGAAGATCGTAGAGATTCCCACATGTGGATGGAAGTTCTACATACCTTAATTGCTCCAAAACTTGAATTAAAGACTTGAGCGTTGAAGAAGATTTCCAAAATCTTGAATTCTTGAACCTTGAGATGGGTCCCTAATTTTAGAATGATAATTTCTTGTTTAGATTACGAGGATAGGTATTAAAATTGAGTTGGAATAATTAAGGTAGGCTTACCTTGGTGTTCTTGATGATGGAAGAGGGTAGGAAGTCGTTCTAGGGCTTGAAGGAATGAAAAATAATGACTTGAACTGGTATGGACGAATATATATTGTCCTGTGAAATTGCAGTTTACGTCCAGCACAGTGCCGGCCGTATTTTGCAATACGGACTACACTGCATCTCTTCAGTAAAATGGCCATAACTCTTTGTACAGATGTTCGTTTGACCCCCATAATATACAGTTGGAAAGGTATTTCAAAGATCTACAACTTTCATCAAGGAAGTTTTCCCAAATTCCAAATACGTTTTGAAATACGGGTCGTAAATAAAAATACGATCTGTATTTAACCATGTGACATCAAAATGCCAAATTCCAGAATGTTCAGAAATTCTTGGTTTCAGTTTACGATCACTGTTCATGGGCGTAAACTGAAATACGGTCACTGTTCATGGGCGTAAACCACCATCTTACAACTGAACAGAGAAATTCTAACTCTTACATTCTTTATCTGATTTTCTAAGTCTACGATCATGATCAAAGTTCAAGTTAAAGGTACGGGGTGTTACAATATCTCCCCCTTGGGATCATTCATCCCCGAATGATGGGTCATGGTTAAGAATATGGCTAGACATGGCTTGAATACATGAACATGAATGAAACATGACATAAAACATAAGAGCTTGACATGGTTACGTGGGAGCATGATCATGGATCATGAGAACTGAATGCGTGATTACATAGAAACATGGATACTGAAGCATGAAACATGAAACATGAGCGTTGGATACATGACAGGAGCGTGAAACATGAGACATAACATGACATGGACTACCGAAAGTTACCTTGAAAGTTCTCTGCTTGTTGTTCAAACAAAAATGGGTACTTGGATTTCATATCCTCTTTGGCTTCCCATGTAGCTTCCTCAACCTTCTGGCTCCTCCATAAGACTTTCACTGAGGCTACTTCCTTAGTTCTCAACTTGCGAACTTGACGGTCAAGAATGGATACAAGGATCTCCTCATAAGTCAACCCATCCTTAACTGTTATAGTATCGGCCGGAACAACCAACGACGGGTCTCCAACACACTTCCTCAACATGGACACATGAAACACGGGATGTACAGCAGCCAAATCTTGTGGCAACTCAAGTTCATAAGCTACTAGACCGACCTTTCGTAGAATTCTGTAAGGTCCAATATATCTAGGACTTAGCTTTCCTTTCTTGCCAAATCTCATAACACCCTTCATGGGTGAGACTTTAAGGAACACCTAATCATCAACTGAAAATTCTAAGTCCCTTCGCCTCACATCTGTATAAGACTTCTGGCGACTCTGAGCCGTTTTCAAACGCTCCTGTATTAACTTGACTTTCTCCATAGCCTGATAAACCAAATATAGTCCTAACAACTCTGCTTCACCAACTTCGAACCAACCAATTGGTGATCTACACCTTCGCCCATACAGAGCTTCAAACGGTGCCATCCCAATGCTAGCATGATAACTGTTATTATAGGAAAACTCGATAAGAGGCAAGTGATCATCCCAATTACCTTTGAAATCCAAGACGCATGCTCTCAACATGTCCTCCAGAGTATGAATAGTACGCTCTGCCTGGCCATCGGTCTGCGGATGAAAAGTTATGCTAAGGTTCACCTTGGTACCCAATCCTTTCTGAAAAGATTTCCAAAAGTTCGCTGTCAACTAAGCACCACGATCTGAAATAATGGACACTGGTGTCCCATGTAATCTGACGATCTCATTAACATACAGCTTGGCATAATCTTCTGCTGAATCTGTGGTCTTTACTGGCAGAAAGTGCGCCGACTTAGTAAGCCTGTCAACGATCACCCAAATAGAGTCATGTCTCCTGGCTGAGCGAGGTAGACCTGATATAAAATCCATATTGATCATTTCCCATTTCCAGACAGGAATATCAATATTCTGAGCCAAGCCACCAGGTCTCTGGTGTTCGGTTTTCACTTGCTGACAATTCGGACACTTAGCTACAAAATCCGCCATATTCTTCTTCATATCGTTCCACCAGTAAATCTCCTTAAGATCATGATACATCTTAGTGGAACCTGGGTGGATGGAATACCTGGAATTGTGAGCTTCTGACATGATTCGCTCTCTGAGCCCATCTACATCTGGAACACACAATCTACCTCGGTACCTCAAGGTACCATCATCTCCCCCTTGTTCGAAAGCCATCGTCTTATGCTTGTGAATCCCCTCTTTCAGCTACAACAAGTAGGGATCATTAAACTGTTTCTCCTTGACTTCAACTACTAAAGAGGAAAGAGCCCTATTCTGAACAACCACACCACCATCCTTGGAGTCCAAAAGTCGAACTCCAAGATTGGCCAAACGGTGAACTTCATTTGTCATAACTCTCTTCTCCACGTCCACGTGGGCTAAACTTCCCATGTAATGCCGACTAAGAGCATCAGCTACAACATTCGCTTTCCCCGGATGATAAAGAATATCCACATCGTAATCCTTAAGCAATTCGAGCCATCTCCTTTGCCTAAGATTCAGCTCCCTTTGTTTGCAGATATACTGCAGGCTTTTATGATCTGTGAAGATATCAACATGCACTCCATACAAATAATGACGTCATATCTTAAGTGCAAAAACTATAGCTGCTAACTCTAGGTCATGAGTCGGATAATTCTTTTCGTGAACCTTGAACTGACGAGATGCATAAGCTACAACCTTACCATGCTGCATTAAGACACATCCGAGACCAACTCCCGAAGCATCACAATAAACCACGAACCCTTCGGTTCCCTCTGGTAAAGTCAAAACTGGCGCAGAAGTCAGTCTCGTTTTTAATTCCTCGAAACTACGCTCACAGGCATCTGACCACTGAAATTTAACTTCCTTCTTCATCAGCTTGGTCAATGGTGCTGAAATAGACGAAAACCCCTCTACGAAACGTCGGTAATAGCCTGCTAGACCCAAGAAACTGCGGATATCTGAAACTGATGCGGGTCTGGGCCAATTCTTAACGGCCTCAATCTTCTAAGAGTCAACCTGAACACCCTCACCAGAAATCACATGACCTAAGAAGGCTACTGATTTGAGCCAAAATTCACACCTAGAGAATTTTGCATACAACTTGCGGTCCTTAAGAATCTGAAGAACTATACGAAGGTGTTCTGCGTGCTCGGCCTCACTACAGGAGTAAATGAGGATATCATCTATGAAGCCAATGACAAAGAGTTCGAGGTATGGCTTGAAGACTCTGTTCATGAGGTCCATAAATGCTGCTGGGGCATTGGTCAAACCTGTCACACCCCAACCTTGGAGGGTGTAGCCGGCACCCGGCACCCGAAGGGCCGAGCGAACCAACTGTGATATCTGAACTCTGTAACGTGAATCATAGGCCGACAAGGCCGCTGAATAACAATTGTAAGAAGTATATCATAACAACCTGCAAGCAGAAAAGGCCCAACAACACATATATGCATAACCAGGGCCGACAAGGCCAGAACTAAGAAAGACAACTAGTCAAAAGGCCGGCAAGGCCAAACACAATACCTATACACTGACTGATAGTCTGTAAGCCTCTTAGAGCACTAATACGCATCAACTGGTCGGGACAGTGGCCCCGACGTACCCATAGCCATAGTCTGTATATATATATATATATATATATATATATATATATATATATATATATATATATATATATATATATATATATATATATGCACGCATCCTATTTAATGACTCTGACCAGCAACTCCGGAGAATGGAGTGCGAACATCCCTGCTGAACTTAGGTATCCTACTGAGAAAGGTACACCAATCTGTCTACCGTACCTGGGGGCATGATCACAGCGCACAAAATGCGTCAGTACGAAATATGTACCGAGTATGTAAGGCGGTAAGCGTAAACATAACATAAGCATAAGAGATACGGATAATCATGGAAAGAGATCTAGAGACAACCTGAAACTCTGAACGAGGCCACTGAGGGCGACCATGATCATAACATAAATGTAAATGCATGCCCGTAAAATCATTCCTCACTGTGGAGGCATATATCATATCATATAACAATAATAAATCCCTCTGTGGGGTAAGCTCATCATCATAACATCATCTCTGCCCAACTGATCAGTGGCAATGCACAGCTACGTGCCTACCCGGCCGCCTACAACAGGGCTCGGTAAAGAAAGAAACATGTCTAGGTGCACATATAAGTGCCTACCCGGCCGACTATAGCGCGGCTCGGTAATGAAAATAAATTCATATATATAAGTGCAATGAAAGACTGACCTCAGAAGAAATATCATGGAAAGAGTCGGGGTGACCTATCGTCGTTATCCTCCGACTATCATTATTGTCGCTACGTTTATCATTATTTGATCATTGGGCCAAAAAAGTAAAAGTACAAGGAAACATCTTGTTATGAATTATTCACGAAGCCAAAGTCTCTTATGAAATATGATCGACAAAACTTTTATCGGAAAGAGTGTGCCATCGAGAGGTTCGTCACCTTGGAGCAATAGACAAGAAGATAAGGATTAACTCAATTAGAGGAAGAACAATCAACTCAACTTTGATGTGAAGAGTACCATAACTAATATCATTCTTCATTCGATAAACAAGAGGGACACGAAATATGAAAGGTGCTTCAATACAAGCTATTCATGAGAAAAGGGTAAACTTAACCATTTTGGGACATAATCGACGCAAGTTGAACGGAAAGTCTTTTAATCGATAGCCAAAAGGAGATGTGGACCATAATTTGGTACAAGTCATAGATGAGATTGTATCAGCTCAATTATCATGGAACGCGATCGATCCAAGTTAGCGGAACAATTTTTCAATGAAAGGTCATTTGAATTCTAGTCAGGCCACAAAGAGAATAGAAAGCCCTACATACCTCGTCAATGGAGTTATATATGTTTCACGAGTCCTCGAACGCCTAACGAACGATCTCCTACATAATACGGACAATACGAGATCAATTCCAAGTTCATAACTTATGAAAACTATTGAGAGAAAAGCTAGACTCGTAGACCTTCGATTTGGTAGGTGGATAAACCCGTAACTCCAAGTATATTGAGAGAAAAGCTCTGAGACATCTGACCCAAATTTCAGTGGAATTTACAACTTAACTTGCGACGCCCTTTGTCGACTTTCGTATTACAACTCGTTTGACTTCCAAACTTAACAAGAGACCATTATACAATTCAAATACTTCATATCATTACTTACTTAGCATGTGGAGCACTCCTAATCTCACCCAAAAGTACAAGTTATCGTATTCCCAACTTGCCGACTTTTGACGAAACTCATGCTTCTTTGATTCATTCACCCTCCAAATCTTCCGCTACTTAGTAATATTATTTAGAGACTCTTGTAACCATTTTTATTAATAAAATCAATCCCTTTTATCCTCAACATAATTTCTTTTGAACTTGCGTCGACTAACTCATGATGCGACTTTAACGTGCAAAAAAAAAATCCGGGGCGTAACAAAACCGAAGGACATGACACAGAATTCGAAATGACCATATCTGGTTCTAAAGGCTGTTTTAGGAATATCTTGTCCCCTAACCTTAAGCTGATGGTAACCTGATCGGAGATCTATTTTGGAGTAACATTGGGCACCCTGAAGCTGATCAAATAAGTCATCTATTAGTGGAAGAGGGTATTTGTTCTTGACCGTGACTTTATTGAGCTGGCGATAGTCAATGCACATGCGCAAAGAACCATCCTTCTTGCGAACGAAAAGGACTGGGGCACCCCATGGAGAGACACTGGGTCGGATAAAACCCTTGTCTAAAAGATCTTTGAGTTGAGCCTTAAGCTCGCGTAATTCAGCTGGAGCCATCCTATAAGGTGGAATAGATATAGGTTTCGTACCTGGGAGTAGGTCAATTGCGAAATCAATTTCCCTATCAGGAGGGATTCCGGGAAGATCCTCGGGAAAGACTTCTAGGAACTCATTAACAACAGAGACTGACTAAAGAGTTGGGGTCTGGGAAGATGAATCCCTAACCCGAACGAGATGATAGATATAACCCTTAGACACCATCTTTCTTGCCTTGAGGTAAGAAATAAACCTACCCTTAGGACTCACAGAATCACCCTTCCACTCTAAGACTGGCTCATTAGGAAACTTGAAATTCACAGTTTTGGTTCTACAATCAACTGACGCATAACATGAATACAACCAGTCCATGCCCATGATTACATCAAAATCTACCATTTCTAACTCACATAGGTCAGCTGGAACAACATGGTGGTAGACTCTGATTGGACAGCCCTTATAGACACGTCGGGCTATGACTGACTCACCAACTGGAGTTGACACTTCAAAAGGTTCTTTTAGCTTTTTAGGTTCAATACCAAATTTCCTAGCAACATAAGGGGTGACATAGGATAGGGTGGATCCAGGGTCCATGAGAGCATAAACATCAAAACTGAAAACGGTGAGTATACCTGTGACAACATCAGTACGGTTATCGATATCCTGGCGCCCGGTCAAAGCATACAAACGGTTTGGGCCACCGCTTGTGTTACCGGATCTAGCTGGTACACGTCCTGCCTGAGTCTGGTTATTATGAGGAACTGATGAATTTACTGACTGAGTCCGATTACCTCCTGTGCCCTGTCTGACTGAAGGGCAATTTCGCTGAACATGGCCCGGCTGGCCACACCCATAGCAAATATTTGATCCAGAGCGGCACTCCCCAGGATGCCTCTTCCCACACTTAGCACAAATCGGATTGGTGAAGTTACTCTGAGTCACACTGGCCTGAGACTGGGAGTCTGACCACCTGAAATTCTGTTGACGGTTATCTTTCCTGAACTTGGAAACTGGAGCACTTGCCGTGGACGGAGTAGGTCCGGCTGACCTGTTCTTAAAGAACTGTCACGTCCCAAAAACCCGCTAGACGTGATTGGCACCCAGCAAACACCACCCGCCAGGCGAACCATATATCATACTCTTAATCGTTTACAAAAGCACTAAAAGAAAATAAGTGCAGGTCCAACAACGTTATTAATGATAAAAATGCGAAATAGTCGCCAACCAAATCCCTAATCGATTTATGAAAATCAATCAACGCTAAAATAAAAAGAATCTCTAGCCCACATCCCACGCTAAGACCATGGAGCATCTAACAGAGTTACATGAGTTTGACTGTTGGGCATGTAAACCCAAAATAAAAGAAATAACTACAAATAAATTAGATAAAGCTGAAATGGCTACCTCCACGAACAATGCGGTGGCTCACCTCAGCAACAGAATCCACTCACGAAATCTTCAATTACCAGCCTCGTTCTCAACGACAGTATCTGCATGGACATGCAGGTAAGGAGTGAGTTATACATAAATATAACCCAGTAAGATCCTCGACCCGCCACTTCAAATACCCCTGGAACAAGTGTTAGAAAATACAAACACACAACAAGCACAAAAATATTATGCACATGAATATATCATTATATAGTAGCATCCAAGGTCCAAACCACTGTTTATCAAATATATTATATGTCTCAACACAATTTACACTACGAACCGTCATAACAGCATTTAAAGAATTAGTCAACACTATGAATCCACGGCAACATACACAATGTGCCAAATATGTCAGGAAGCATAAACAATGCTAAGGGAAGCATACACAATGCCCCAATATCATCAAGAAGCATACACAATGCTAAGGGAAGCATACACAATTCCCCATTATAATCAACAAGCATACACAATGCTAAGGGAAGCATACACAATGCCCCAATATAATCAACAAGCATACACAATGCTAAGGGAAGCATACACAATGCCCCAATATCATGGCTCACAGCTATATCACATCACAAAATAATTTATAAAAAGAGTTTTGGATTATTTGAAAATAAAGTATATGCGGTTGGCCTTAAGGACCACCGATTCTGCCAAGCACACGCTCGCCCCAACACATGGACCAGGCAGACAAAACATATTTTTAAAACAAGTTTTGAAAAGCAAGTACTCAAAGCTTAAAGTCTCACTTACCTTGCTAACGACAAATTCTCCAACCTTGCAAATGCCTAGAGCACCAACCACGGCCTCCAATGGCCTTAATCTATGCAAAAATATTGATTAACAATCTCAATTATGCTAATCGGGTCAAATCTCAATATTCCTAGATTAGAACTAAGTCTCAATATTTCTATCTCCTCTCACTGTTTACGATATTTATTCACTGTATCAATATCCCAACACAACAGCTATAAGTTATGAAAAATAATGAATGGAAAATTGGCACAGTAGGTATACGATTTGTAAGTCCAGCAACTTCACATAAGTTCCCTCCTTTTGAATTACACTTTTGTTACTAACAACACCACTTACCCATCATCACCTAATCATTACATTTACACATCATCATATTAAATTAGGCATTCCAATTGGAATAGTAGCAACTGAAACGTGCATCAGTACAAAGAATGGCTTGCACAGTAGCTTTTTAGAAAAAAAAAAATCATTCTCTTTCTCTAATTCCACTAACCCACCAATCATTGTCACCTAACTTTATTTCCAATCCATCATCCTATCATTGAATATTGATTATGCCACCATTAATACCCTTCTTTGACCAACCAAACACAACACATGTAAATTAAAATATATGCTAAAGAGCTAATGTAGTGAAATACCTGTACTATGAACCCTTGCTGTCCGTGAACTTCCACAATTTCTTTCTTTTTCCAATAGTTTTGCTCTTTTTCCCCTTTCTTTTCTTTCTATAAAACTACAGCCCACAACTACCCTAATTTTCTACTTCTTAAATCACTAAAACGTGACCAGCAACCAGAATAAGAGAATGGGCTTGGCCCACTAATTTTTTTTTCCTCTTTAATTCTAATTACGAATTTCTTTTCTTTTAAAAACCTTTTAGCTAAAATTACAAACTAAACCCTTATTAAAAAAATTGGGTTATTACAAGAACTTTCTGTTGTCATTACCGCTGAACTGTCCGGTAGACTTGGCCCTCTTGTTGAACTCCATGTCTTTCTCTTTCTGCAAGGCTTCCTCCTACTTCAGCCTTGTCTCATTTCCCTGTACGAAAGCAACCATCTTGGAGATAGTCATTCCCCCATTCTGTGCGGCAATATTGGCCCCATCGTACAAATAGGGATCAAGACCTCCAACAAACCTCCTCACTCTTGCCCTCATATCCGGTACCATATATGAAGCATGCTTAGCCAGACTGATAAATTCTAAGTAGTAGTCCTGAACTGACCTACCATTCTGTTTAAGCTTCAGGAATTGCTCAACCTTAGCTTCTCTGACTTCTATTGGCATGAAGTGGTCTAGGAAGGCACTTGTGAATTCATCCCATGTAGCATCAGGTGCATTCTCACCTCGGGATAATTCCCAAGATTCATACCAGGTGTTAGAAATGCTCTGCAGCTGATGAGCTCTAAAAGTAGTTGCTTCGGTTTCCGTAACTGTCATAATCCTGAAGATTTTCTGAAGAGCATCGATGTAGTCCAGAGGGTCCTCATCTTTCTGTCCCCGTAAAGACTGGGGGATTCATCCTGAGAAAGTCCTTTGTCTTAGAAGACTCTCCATTACCTCTTGAGCTTGACCCAGACTCCTGACGTTGAGCCTGAGCTGCTACCAATTGTGTGAGCATATTGATAGCATTCCTAACATCCCCATCCGAATCACTAGGAGGTGTAACTGTAGGAGCGGTTGGGGCTGCTGTCTGAGTCAGAACGGTCTCTACGCGAGTTGTTTCCGCAGTAGCCCCTTGGCTGGTGGCTGTAGGCCTTTTTGGTGTACTTCCTTTTTGCAGGCATTTTCTGAAAATACGTACACGCACGAATTAGAAAGATATCCTAAAAGTACTGCTCTAACTGCACGATTTAGAATATGAATGAATTGACGCAATCCTGAATGTCTTGGTGGTCAACTGTTTATATGTGTGGGGCCCTCACACATATAAAAGTGACCCCACTGGACACGGTTTCATAGACTCCCTAAAGACACTTGAACCTAGGCTCTGATACCAAGCTTTGTCATGCCCCGAACCATGGCCTGGACGTAACACGGCACTCGGGCCTTGCTTGCATGTGTCCGAGCGAACCTCATGGCTTGCTTGTCAACATGGGCATCAAAACAATATAATCTATATGATGCAATTTAAATAAATCCTGAAAATATAATTTGCGGAATAAAGTCGTGAAATTATCTCATAGCATGAAATATCATGGAAACACAATAGTTTGTAAACATAAAAGCATAACTGACTCTGTGAACTAACATATGTCTATGAAACCTCTAAAACATGTCTGAATACTAACTACCAGGACATGGCCCTGGACTACCATAAACTGAATACTAATGCAGACTCCATGTTGAACCCCGAGAGAAGTGGGGCTCACCAATAAGCTGATATCTGAAGTACATGGTGAATAGTACTAGTATGTAAAACCTGCTGAAATGAAGAACATGGCACAACATAGATATAGGATATGAACTGAAACTGAATGTAACTTGAACATGAACATGAAACGTGAGTGAAGTCTTAAAACAGTCATCAATAGAAATACTTGTATGTAAAACTACTTGTAACGTGGGGAAATGCTATAGTATAACCGACAACATGGTCTGGTACTTGCGTCCTACCAGCAGAACACTTACAACCTTGCCAGGGATATGCGATTTAAGTAGTAATAAGCATGTAAGGATCCAAACTGCATAATGAAGGGGTTGCCTCCTTGCTGACAACCCTTATCCTACGGTGGCTACGTAGTTTCAGGCTATCTGAGCCTTCTCGGTTAACTAAGCAATTCCCAAAACATGAACATAATATAGTTGGCTAAGAAGCCCATGATTTTCGTGAAATAACTTGTAAATAACTTGTAATTATGATTTCACGAAATAACTTGTAACTTGGTTTCATGAAATATCTTGCAATATGGTTTCATGAGATAACTTGTCATAGTCTTGCAAACATGTTCTTGATTCATGAGTAATAACAATAGTTCATAATTATATATATATAATTGACTTGAAAACATGCTTGTAACTTGCTACATAAAATCATAAAGTTTCATATAAACATAATGAGAACACATGAGGAAAAATTCATGATTCATGGATTAAGCTAGGGTTCCTAATAACCGTAATGGAAGATTAGGAATACAATAACGAATATAGATACAAAATTCATGTACATAAATACGGGCTACCAATATGTTGGGTTTAATTCCCTAGGGTTTGAACTTTATGGATATCAAGAAACGGAGCATGGGGAAGATCGTAGAGATTCCCACATGTGGATGGAAGTTCTACATACCTTAATTGCTCCAAAACTTGAATTAAAGACTTGAGCTTTGAAGAAGATTTCCAAAATCTTGAATTCTTGAACCTTGAGATGGGTCCCTAATTTTAGAATGATAATTTCTTGTTTAGATTACGAGGATAGGTATTAGAATTGAGTTGGAATAATTAGGGTAGGCTTACCTTGGTGTTCTTGATGATGGAAGAGGGTAAGAAGTCATTTTAGGGCTTGAAGGAATGAAAAATAATGACTTGAACTGGTATGGACGAATATATAATGTCCTGTGAAATTGCAATTTACGTCCAGCACAGTGCTGGCCGTATTTCAGTTTACGGGTCGTAAACTGAAATACGGTTCGTATTTTGCAATACAGACTGCACTGGGTCTCTTCGGTAAAATGACCATAACTCTTTGCACAGATGTCCGTTTGACCCCCATAATATACCGTTGGAAAGGTATTTCAAAGCTCTAAAACTTTCATCAAGGAAGTTTTCCAAATTACAAATATATTTTGAAATACAGGCCGTAAATAGAAATACGGTCCGTATTTAACCATCTGACATCAAAATGCCAAATTCCAGAATGTTCAGAAATTCTTGGTTTCAGTTTACGATAACTGTTCATGGGCGTAAACTGAAATACGGTCACTGTTCATGGGCATAAACCACCATCTTACAACTGAACAGAGAAATTCTAACTCTCACATTCTTTGTCTGATTTTCTAAGTCTTGGATCATGATCAAAGTTCAAGTTAAAGGTACGGGGTGTTACAGTAATAGTTGTTATAAATTTGTATCCAAAACTATAAAGTTAAACAGAAACAGAATGTGGAAAAATTTCAGAAAACGTAAAATAGAAACTGGAAATAATATGAACAGTATCTGAAAATATATGGAAAATCAAACCTAGCCCACTGAATTCACAGTGTGTCCTTGAGGAATTATTCCCCTCAATGTACCCGAGGTGTTGGAATCTTTCCTCCCAGGATAGAACGATTTACTCACCAAAATAGCGGTACAACAAATTCTGATGACGACGAACCACTCGAAGGCAGTATATCACACGAGAGTTTAAGAAGTGTAGAAAAGAAGAAGAATATCAGAAAATTTCTTAAGTAAAAATTCTGAGAATGAACGAAAATATATAGCCATTGAAGCACTGATTGGGAAAAGGTTTGCAACCTTTCAAAAAAGGCTTGGAACCTTTCAGAAAAGTCACAGTTTTAAAAAACGGAGGGAAATTTAAAAATAATCCGGAAAGAAATGGGTCGCGGGTCAGACACGCGGATCCAGGTCACTAACTGGTCAGGATCTAGATAATTTAATTAATTAATTAAATACTTAAAATTAAAGAAAATTTGGTTATCATTTGGCTGAAGCCGAAGCCGAGCAACGACGACGGTGTGAGGGGAGACCCTCTTCTTAACCCTTTAGCAACACAAAGGAGTATTTCTACTTTTAAGTAGGAGAACTTTTCTTTCCACTGCCAATGAGGGACAAATGCTTATTTCATAAAGCAAGAGGGAACAACTCATTTTTCCCTCCACTTCTTTTTCCTCAAATTCCCATTCAACCTATCAATTAAACCCAACAATAGTTCAAGTACGAAACGCAAACACTTAATAGTTCAGAGCGTGCTTTGATAAATACTTGATGATACTTCAGGTACGAAATGCAAACAACTGATAGTTCAAGTAAGAAACTCACAACAAAGTGATACTTGAGCTGTATTTTGATCATTGTCTCTTTTTTTTTTTTTTTTTTTTGTCAAAGGTTCCTTCAAGGGGATCATTTTATGCCTAATTATACAAAATTCCACAATTAACTTGGGATTGGAGCACAATAGTAGTTTTTCTTATTGTTCCTTGTTGGGGCAGCTTTATGGATGTGTTAGTAGATGAAAGAAAGGATGAGTCTGTCCACTTGTTGACCCAGGAAGTCTGCATATGTTATTGGATTTTCATTTGTGCAATTACCACAACTAAATAGACCCCATTGAGGGCCAAGTACAAAATAAAATAGTTAGGGGTGGATCACTACAAGAAGCAAATTAACAAGAGGCATGAAGAATTTTGCATCCACAAATTGAGTCGCCAGAAAAAGAAAAAAGAAAAAAAAGAAGAAGAGGCTAGTCCTAACAAGTTCCAAGCTTCGTGTACAATGAGCAAGGAGTCATATAAGCATAGTCTTCTACTGGTTTTCCTGTAAATATTGAGAAAATACATAAAATCTCCTTAAACTTGTCGCCGAAACTCACTTTAATAATTTAACTTTCTAGACATTTATATATCCCCTCCTATTCTTTTCTTTTAGTGAAATTAATACCACTTTGAGAATATAATACCAAATTCATGAGGTTAAAGTGCTTTACCCGCGCGCGCCACGTCAGCAATTCGTTAAAAATTTAAATTTTCACTCTTTTATTTCACACCATTTTTTACACTTATTAATTCTATAAAAAGTTGCAGGTCTTCACTTCAATGGACCTGGTGAAGGCATGGCCTTCATCATGAGTCTCTTACGTGAACGAAGGTCAACTTAATCTAATAAATGGCGCCAGCAACAACTTTTCCAGTCACCAAACCCAAATCTAATTTGCCTTCAAAATAAATCTTATAATTTTTTTTTATTATGTCTAATATTAAAAGGAAACCTAAAACATGTTTAAGAAAAACATAATTAAGTATAGCTAATTGTATATCATCCGATTATAAGATGACACGTGTCTAGTTTGGACCATGTTTAGTGTTTTTTTTCTTGCCACGCGTTTCCCAAAAATTATTAATATTTTCTTTGCCACTTTACCTATTAAGGGGTATATTAATTTCACTTCACACGAGATTAGTGTTGACACCCAATTTTATCCCGTCTTCCCCAAAATATTTATTTACGCTTCTGATATTTTGGCAACTTTAAAATAATTATCTATATTTTACTATAATCAGCCTCTTATTAATACCGGTGTTTTCGTTCGCTAGTTGTCATTGTTTTTTTACTGCTACCATTATTATTATTATTATTATTATTATTATTATTATTTTATTATTACCAGTATTATAATAATCCGCATTTTTTATCATTTCAACATTTTACCATCTTATGCACACGCATCGCATTTATTTTCGTATAATTAAATAATAGCGTTTATTTGCTGTTGATTTTCAAAATATTATCGCACGGCTATTACGACGTCATATAAATTTTTTTATCTGAGCACTAATAATTGCATATTTTACATTAAGTAATACTTTAGTCCATATTAATTCAGTCCATAATTAAATCCTAAAACTATTTGGGCTAAGGCTAAATTCGTGAAACCAGCTCACATTTTTATTCAATGCCCAGTCCCTGTTTTAATTCATTAACCCATTATTCACCCTAGCCCACATTTTAATATTCAACCCAGCCCATTATCTGAACAATCAGCAGCCCATACCCGTTTAATTTGCACCGACCCGACCCAATTCTCGTTCAAAACAAATAAAGAGTAGGGTTTCTACTCTTCACTCATCGCCGCCTCCCTTCCCTATTCTCTCTCTTCCCTTCCTCTCTCCCACGCTCACTCTGTCTCTTCCACTTCCTGTTGTCCCTCACGCTTCTGCCACCTCCACTTCCTTTTGTCCTCCGCTCTTCTCTCTCTCCCGCTCCTCCTTCTCTCTATTTCTTCAACACAAAGCGAAAAAAAACCTATAAATAGTGGCTAGTTGAATCGAAAGAAAAGGTTTTTCGATTGGCGAAATCCCCTGAAAATAACAAGTTTTCCAGTGGCCAAAATCCCCTAAGCAAGATTAGTGCATCAGCTTTATTTCCGAATATCGAGTCAAAATCCTAAGTCATTTTTTTTTGTTTTCGTTTGTCTTGGTGTCGCTTTGAATCCGAGCATCGCAAGCTCGGATTTGGCAGTCTTCGAGATAAGATTGGAAACCACGCGCCTCACTTCGCTGCACCCGAAGAAGGTCAGTAAGCTTCCCTCTTTTAGCATATTTTAGCCTTTTATTTGTATTTTGTTTATATGTGTTAAGTTGATTAGCTATGACAATCGTTAGTATAAGTTAGGCAGATATGTGTTAAGTGCTAGCCTTGTTTGGTTGTGTTGTCCCAATTGTTAATTTTAGTCATGTTTAAAGAGCAATTTAAATATCAGTTTAGGTCTTTGATTTAAGCATGTCAAATGATTAGTTTAATCAGCGTTATGCCTGTTTTAGCTCATGCTCCATATGTTGATTAGTTTAAAAGTCTTGGTTAGCTGCATTTCTCTATTGTTTTGCTTGATGAATCAACCCCTACTATGCAAAGAATACGGTATCAGTAGTTCTTTCGTTATTTCAGCACTTAGCTTCTCCTAATCTTATTGCTGCCTATTATGAGTTTATGCTAGTTTCGGAATATAAGTGGGCTAAATCTTTAGTTTAATTAGGTTTTTGCTTGATTTTGTTTTATTTTACCATTTTCCAGTTTAGTAGTTTGGTTATGTGTCAGTATGAACTATACTAATAAGATATCATTAATGTCTCTATGCTAGGCTATAAGCTGATTCTGATAGGTTTTGGTGTTGGCCTGAGTTTATTTTGGTTCATATATTCTTTAGCATGATAAAATAGGATTTAAATGATGTTAGCAGGTCTAAATAGGATCAATAAGGATCCGAATTCAACTTCAATTAGTTTATAAACATATAGTGTCTCCGGTTTAAAGGATCTGAGCTTTAAATGTTTCATGTTTGTATCTTTGTCTGCACCTTGCTTCATCTGAACTTACTCTCAATGAGCATCTACTCATCTGCATATGGTATAACCTCACTTGCATCATGATCTGGGTGTAATTGGTTAACGTATATGTCTTTCTTTTTGCTTCACTGCATATATGTGTTAGATGCCTTCCTATCTGTTTTGTACCCTCTATGCAATGCCTTGACTTCATTAGCCTACTGAGCCATCATGGTGTCTGAGATGCTATGCCTACTTCATTGCGCTCGTCTATTGCATTGTGTGAACTTCCATGTATCCTAAGTCAATCTATCCTACCCTGCCCCCTGTGGTGCCACTTATTACCCTCCATGACCATCATGTGATAATCTTAGAATTTCTTTGGATATGCAAAACTACTTCTAGCCTCATGTCCCACTTTGCTTGCTTGAATCACTCTTCAATATACTACTGTGTGTTGATGTGCTCCCTAATGTGATCCTGCCTATATCTGTAATACTGACCTAAGACCTGGCATGACCTTTAATTTGTGGTGTTTTGCCTAAATCTTGTGCATACATGCTCTCTGTGATGACTCTTGTTCTTAGAGAGGTTCTGGGAGGCCATGCTTTTGCTTGGGGCATTCATTGACATAGACTACTAGGTTGTCCTCTTCTTGTCTCCTTGCAGTGACTCAGTTCCCATCAACCATAGCCTGTTACTTTCTCTCATGCTGAAAACACCTCACCTGATGACCCCCATCTAAGTTTAGTATGCTCTCCTGCATTGCTTATAGCTTGCTTGTCTTCTTTGATCTTGTTTGTTGCATGCCCATGCATTCCTGAGTCAAGTTACCTCATAACGTCTACATGACATCTTTGTTTCTCTTGACATCGATCCTCCTGAATGCTTTCCTTCCCTCAGCCTCTATCTCAGTAGTATACATGTTGTGTGCTTGTCTGTGTGAATCACATGGCCTCTAGGGCACCTCATCTTGATCAGTAATATCATCTGCTTTAGTCATGAGCTTGATATCTAGATTTTACTTTTTTGTTGCTTTCTTGAGTTATGATAAACATATGACAATGCTGCTTGCATTCACTGATATTGAAGCAGATGATAGACCTCTTTCCTTAGCTCTTTTGTTTATTTAAATTTTTGTTTATACTGTTCATGCTACGTGTTTAATCCTGTGTTAGTAGTAAGCTTGATTAGGATAATTATGTTGTTTTGTTAGAATTACAGCAATAGGCATGATTAAGATCAAGTTATGTTATTTGCTTAGTTATAATTACAGCCTGGTCGAAACTCTGAGATTCGATGTTAGAATTACACTGTTACCAATGACATTCTGGTCTTGTCTTCTCTGTGGAATCTGTTGAAACTCTGAGATTCGATGTTCTTAGTATCTATTGATACTTCGCGTTTTCAATCGCTTGTTTAAAGCTGTAAGTTCCCGATTGTGGTTGTTGGTAATACATTCGAATGCCTATGCTTAACTTGAGTGGTCTGATATGTGGACTTATTTATAAAGTGGTTCAGATGTAGGATTAATAGTTGGTGTGCCTAATTCGCATCAAATGATTCAGAAATAAGATTTCAACTCTGTGAGCAAGTTATGTCGCTTGCATCTGTTAACTTTCTATATACTCTTACGTTAGAAGTATGCCACGGTTGAGTTTGTACATGCATGTATATCATAAGTATGTTGCGGTCAGCACATTGATATCCCCATGAATTTGTATGCAAGAGGTATACCTAGATATACCTGGTATATACATAACTTATTGATATGTTTTAAATTTATGTCCTACATGCTTAACCTTATTAATTGATTAGATATTAATCCTTTTCTTTTGTTTTTATGCATGACTACCGCATATGAGTCCGAGAGACTCGTTCTTCTCCCGCATTCGGAGTTGGGCCAAAGCCCAACGTATTATTATTGGTCATTCCCGTGCCAACCCATATAGCAGCAATGCAATGAAATTATTGGGCTAAAAGCCCAACAGCAGCAGCAGCAGTCCCTCAAAAGTGGGCTGACCCATTTGATATCATTGGCCCTTTCATTTTATTTTTGTGCACATTAATTTGTATTATGCAGCTAACTTTTGTTTTTTTAGTTTAGATAAATCCTGATGAATTAGTAGGTTTAGTTTAGGAATGGGTAGTTAGTTTAAGGAAAAGAACTAAAGAATATTTTGTAAACATCTTTTAAGGTCATCCAAATTATGCATACTTTTAGCCGAATGTAGTTAATAAAACATAATTTTGTTTATACTTCTAAAAAGCAAAGTCAATTAGTACCTCATCGTTTAGTTTGTTTCAAGTATTTATTAAAACATTGCACAAACCAGCGTTTTCTTCTATTTATATATTTTATGCAAATCTTATTTTAAATAGCATTATTATCTAAAGTCTTTGCAACATTTATAAGTTTATTTTAAATGGCATTTGAAGTTCTTTTTATGCAAATCATTATATTTTCTATAAATCTCATTCTAAATAGCATTTTAATTTAAAGCCTTAGCAACTTTTATAAGTTTTATTTTAAATGACATTTAAAATCTTCTTTTATGCAAATTATTATATTTTCTCTACATCCTATCTTAAGCAACATTCTTATATTTTTTCTTAAAAACCTTAGCAACATTTCTTAGCCCCTTTTCTTAAAATTTCAGGCATCTTATTTAGCATTAATTAATTAACCTAAGTTTGGTCGGATAACCGTAGTTAACGGATTCTAAAGGATGCCTAACCCCTTCCCTTTAGGATAATATAGAACTCTTACCTAGAATCACACTGATTAAGCAGACTATTAACAGAGGTTTAGCTAGCTTTACCTTAGTTAATAATTAGGTGCCCTAATTCACCTTAAAATCAATTAGGTGGCGACTCCTTAAAACAAAGCAATTTAGGAATCTCCAATATGTTGTACTCTAATTTAACCCAGTTAAAATGAGATATAACAATTAGGGGGTATATAAACGTCCGTAAAGTTAAATTGCTAAAGTGTGTTTTGGTGACAAGTTGGGGGGGGGGGGGGGGGGGGGGTGGATTTTATATGTTTTCTCGCAAATATTTTCAAAAACAACTACACCTATTTATGTGTTTGCCTCCATTTTTAAGTGTTGCCCATTCTTCACCTTTAATCACGTTTCAAAATCGCGTTCCATTATCTTGATCTTATGACTAGATAAGTTACAACTAAGACATTTAGAGACAATATGAAAACTTGCAACATATTTCAGCTAGCTTGTGTTGTTGATTTATTTGAGCCTTAAATCTATCGGAAACAGCCTCTCCACCTATCAAGGTGAGGTAAGGTCTGGGTACACTTTACCTTCTTCATACCACATTTATGGGATTACACTAAATATGTTATTATTGTTGTGTTGCTGCTTAAAACATTCAGCATCACCTACACTCCCAGCCTCCAACTATCCAATGGTGGTAAGAGAGGCAGGTTCTTATGGAACAAAGTTACTTAATATTTACAACCTTACAAGCACTTATAAGTGCATCTAATTAACAGTGGAACTGAAAACATAGGATACTGAAGATATGTAACACATTTCAAGCTCGATGGTAAGTCAAACAGTCCAAAAGTAAAAGATTAAGCCGTTTAGCCTGTTAGGTGCAAAAATGCATTCTTATAAAACATTTTGTAAAGATTACACCTCTGACGATAAAGAAAGTGAAACGCAACAAAATACACGAGCGAATCAGTATGACAACTTTCCACAATAGGCATAGAAAAAATAGCAAAGATATGTTGAGTGTATTAAGCAAGAACAGCAAAATAGACTATGAGCCTGTTTGGATGAGCTTAACAGCTTATAAGCTAAAAAAAAATTGGCGTAGCCCAAATTTTTTTTTTTTTTTTTTTTGCTTATATGCTGCTTTAGATAAGCTAAGCCAAACAGATCCAATTAATTTTTTGGGCTTCTTTTAAGCACAAATTGGCTTTAAGCTGACCGGCCAGCCAAACACTTAAAAAAGTTAAAAACAGCTTATAAGCAATTTATAAGCCAATCCAAACGGGCTCTATATGACTATCACTGAAGCTACTGAGAATGGGCATGGTAGCTTTAAACACTAGTTGATTAACTACAAAATTAATATTTTCACATTATAACGACAGAAATCTACAAAATTAGCTGATAATTCAAGAATGCAAATCTTGGAACATAATTTGCCACTACCAACTTGAGTGAAGCTCGTAAATCAGAAGTGCAATCACAATCATTCAAGCAAATACTACAAAATTACACATTTTTCAATTCATTTTAGTCTTCTCCTGCAAGAAAGAAAGTAGCACGAGTACAACACCAAATAGCATTAGCCACGGATAGTCATCATTAACCCAAATTAGTTACGTTATACTCTTTATTTAATCCAATATGAGATTATACTATCCAACAAAGCAACCACTTCCTCATTAGTCGTTTTCCTTGTCCCCATTTTAAAATTGCCCTCTTTTTTTTTTTAGTTAATTTTAGACTTCTCCTTCAAAAAATAAAGCAGCACAAGTACAAATCACCAAACAACATTAGCCAAAATAGTTACCTTATACTCTCTATTCAATCCAATTTGAGATTACACTCAACCAACAATGCAACCACTTCTACATTTTCCTTATCCTCTTTCTCAACACACTTCAAAGCTTCATTCAGTTTTTGAGCCTCCTTAATCATAGCCTCCCTCAAAAGACTTTCTATACACTCACACCCTATCCTCACCCCCAACTTTCAAATTTCCCTTATCCCCATTTTAAAATTGCCCATTTTTCAGTTATTTTGGTTTGTTGTATTAAAAGTAACATGTATTGCATAATTTCTAAGAAATTTACAAAAATATCCTCCATCTTCTTTAGTAGAAAAATGATTTGAGGGATCTCTAGGCTATTTTTGTCATTTTAATTGTTCTATCCCGAGATAACTAATTTTGGGATTGTTATTTCATTCTCTAATTGAGATAACTTATCGCAATACTATTTTTTGTCCTGGGATAACTTATCCAGAATTAGTAACCAAACAAGAAATAAGGCGGTACTAATTTTGATCTCGGGACTATTTTTTCTTATCTATCGTACCAAACAACCCCTAAGGGTTAAATTAACAAATGGCAACAAGGGGCTGGTCTTGATTTTTTTATCACCGCTTAATAAATTTTTAAAAAAATAGCCTTTGCTGAAGAAAATAATCTAGGCAGAGTTTTTGTTGCCCATAGAACATAAATTAGTTTTACGTATAAGGCATAAGTTCCATATATTTCAAGATAGTGAACCTATTAATTAACCACAAGTTCTGCCTTACAGAAAAAAGCTAGAACTAATGCGTAATTGACAACACAAAAAAAACTTTTGTTGCCCATCATAAGTTTACAAAAGTTAGGATATTTCAGGACAGTGAACTTGTTTAATTGACCATAAGTTTTGCGTTATAAGCAAAAGCTAGAACTTTTGCCCGATGGGCAATATAGGCGAAGCTTTTGCTGCACATTAGGCATAGGTTTTAGCTTTTGTGTATACAGTATAAGTTCATAATATTTTAAGAAAGTGAACCTGCTCAATTGACCACAAATTCTGCCTTACTTGATCATTTCAATCCTAAACAAGAAAAGTAACAAATTGTTGTACTTACGTTACTACTTTTAAGCTTTAGGATTAAAATGATCTTTTTTTTTTACTATTTAAGTTACGTGTTATATATGAAAGACTTCATACAGTAAGGACTATTTCGGTTGCATGGTATATATAGAGGACTAAAATGAATAATTTTTCATACATTAAGGACTATTTCGGGTACGTGCTATATAGGAGGACTAAAATAATAACTTTTTCTACACAATTGGACTATTTTAATTATGGGGTATATACGAAGGACTAAATTAGTCCAACCCCTTACATTAAGGACCATTTTGGTCGTTTTCTCTACTAAAAATTCACAAATATTTTCTAAATATATTTTTGTGAGTAATGTTGATAAAAGAAATTTCAAAAAAAAAATACTCATTAAATTTAGTACTCCCTCCGGATAAAAAAGAGTCCACTTAGCCATGTACACACCCCTTAAGAAACCACTCACTCTAAGAAAAAAATATGTAAATTGACTAGCTACCCCTAATTAAATAGGCATTGAAATTTGATCACATAACACTTAATAGGAGTGAATCTAGAAAAATAAGGTTAATTGTTTCTTGATTTAATAAGTAGACACTTTTCTTGACCCAAAAAAAAAAAAAAAAAAAGACTAAAGTTGACCTCTTTTTTTTTTATCCGGGCAGAGTTCAAGCTCACCAAACCCTATTTCCACGCCGACCCGACCCGACCCGGTCCATACTATCATCGCTTAAACCCCTACCGCCAAACACAGCCTTTCCTCTCTCTTTCTCAGCTTACTTTGAAGCAAAACCATAGGCTGTAAAGGTGTTCTTCGCTGAATTTTGGCAGCTACAGCACAGCAATGTAAGAGTGTTGCCTGTTTTTATTAGTGAATTTTAATCTAAAGAATACCCATCACTCAGTTTTTGAATTTCTGGTTCATTTGCAAATGCAAACACTTGCATTTTCTTGTTCAAGTTGTAACAATTATTGTTTTTTTTTTTTGGCTTATTCAATTTGATTAATACCCAGAATGGAGTTTTGTCTATCTCGTTGTTTGTAATGGGAAGAATTGATTTTTTCTTGGTGGGGTTATAACAATTATTGATTATTGTGGTTTATGTTTGAATTCAAGAATACCCATCACTCAGTTTTGTGAGTTTCTGTTTGATTTAGATTACAAAGATGTGATTTTTTTGTTGTTGGGTCGGTGCTCTTGGACAATATTAAATGTATAATGTGTATTTTTGTATTGAAGGTCGCGATTATGTGTGAAGAATTTGCCCAAGTATGTAGCCGAGGATCGCCTTAGAGAATTCTTTTCCCAGAAAGGGGAAGTCACTGACGCCAAGCTCATGCGTACTTCGTTAAGTTTCTCTCCTCCTTTTTAGTTCTTCCTATGTTTTTTTTAATAGTAATGCGAGCTGTAGATAACCTCTAGTGCTGTAAATCCAATTTTGTTGGACTGAAATGTGTCAAAATGGAGAGAACAAGCTATAGAGCATTCATAAAGCTAACCACAATTAGTAAAGAACTCGTTGTTGATACAGTAACATCAATGTTTTTCAGTTGTTATTAGTGGTTTCATCCAAGAATTGATTTTTTGACCGGTATATATGAGTTGTTGCTAGTATGGAGATTTTTAGGGTATGTGTTTGACTTTGAAATTTATTTGACGTCGAATGATTGTCACGTTAAGCAGAGATGGGAAAAGCAGGCAGTTTGGATTTGTAGGATTTCGAACAGAGCAAGAGGCCGAGCAAGCTCTCAAGTATTTTGACAACTCTTTCATGGATAGTAGTCGTATTGTTTGTGAGGTATGTCTTTTCTGCTTCAGTTACTATGATATTCTGCTTGGGTGACATACATACTTAGCGGAAGAAGAAAATGCATTGCTCTATTCCCTATTCCATTATTCTGAAATGAGTAGATACACATAGTTCAGTTACTCCATCTGTCCTATTTTATGTGGCATACTTTCCTTTTTAGTTTGCCCCAAAAAGAATGACTTCTTTGTATATATGGAATACTGTCGTTGTTTGTGTTAGACCACGAGTTTCAAAAGTCTTCCTTTCTTAAATTCCGTGCCAAGTCAAAAACTGCCACATGAACTGGGAAAGTAAGAGTATAAAAGATGACACCTTTATAATTTTTTCCAAGTAACAACTGGAAATCTCCTTATATAAGCTGTAAGCTCATGAAGATCTTGTTAACTTTATTGCGTTATTCTATTTTACATCGTGAGTTATTTGAATATTTATTTTCATAGGTCATGGATAATTATTTTTCTACAAGAAAGTGGACATTTATTGGTGATGTTCTTAAATGACACATGAAATTCATTTTCATATAGCCAGATTGCTAGGAAAATTGGGGATCCAAATATCCCTCGTCCATGGAGCAGGCACACTTTGAAGAAACAAGAGAAATTGACAAATGAGGATGAGAATGCAAAAGTAAACAAAAGTTCTAAGTCTGCAGGTTTAAAAGGGGACAAAAAGAATAGTAAACAGGAGAGTAAGGATGAGGATCCTCAGCTTCAAGAGTTCCTTGAAGTTATGCAGCCTCGGAATAAGTCAAAGTTGTGGGCAAATGATGCACTAACGGCTCCATCTCTTTCTCGAAGTAAAAAGGATGGCGATAAGCAATCCCAGGGAAAAGAGACAAACCAGGAAAAAATGGATACTGATGACTCTGAGGTTATTAAGAAAGAGGAATCTCTGTCACATAGTGAAAAATCTGAGAAACCTGACGGCTCCTGTAATGATAAAGTTATGACCGATACGGATTATTTCAAGAGTAGAGTGAGGAAAGATTGGTCTGACTCAGAAAGTAGTGAAGACGATGGTAGTGATAATGAAAGTGACGCTGAAGGTGACAAGAACAGTGAAGATGCAAATGCTGATAATATCCTTGAACCTGATGATACAGAGGAATTGTTGAATGATGGGTTCTCCAGATCTAACAATGAGTCGCTTGAGCCTGCTGACCCTTCATCAAGTGTTAAGGATGAAAAGGAAGAAGATCTGGAGAGTGGACGATTATTCGTTCGTAATCTTCCATACACCACTACGTAAGACATCTTAGTTCTTCTTTTCCCCCTTTTTGGATTATTTAGTTAACTCGATATGTTGCTCACTGTAATGACTTCAATGAACCTAATATATGCTCTTTTTAAATAAATGGGTTTATGACTCAGGGAAGAGGAGCTGGAAGAATACTTCAGAGCATTTGGCAATGTCTCACAGGTTCATATTGTTGTTGACAAAGACACAAAGCGGTCCAAAGGAATTGCATATGTTCTCTATGCATTACCAGAATCTGCTGCTAGGTACCTGTCAATCAGCATCCAAATTCTAAGCTACTACGCTATTTACCTGCAAGAAGCATACTGTTATGCATGCTATAAATTCTGGGTCCTGTATGTATGTGTCTATTTTGCATGTTCCAGTGCTTCCTTGCATTATTCATTTATTGTTTCTTCCAGGGCACTAGCAGAGCTGGACAGTTCAATTTTTCAAGGACGATTGCTTCATGTTATGCCAGCAAAACAGAAAATTTCTTCAGAGAAGATAGAGTAACCGCTGTTCTCCTGCTCTTTTCTGTTTTCACATCCATTGAGATTGTTTGCTTATACATATATGCCAAGAGAAGCTCTCTCTTTTTTCTTTTTAATTTAGGATATAATTTGCTATAATAAGTTGGTCGTTTATTACTCTGTAGGACAGTTGCTAATACCAAGCAATCTTCAAACACATTTAAGCAGCAGAGACAAGAGGAAAAGAAGGCATCTGAAGCTAGTGGAAACACACGATCTTGGAATACTCTGTTTATGCGGCCAGACACTGTATGTACACTATCAAATATTATAAATTGAAATCCATCTTTTCCGTGATGCTGGTGCTCTTCTGTTTGCTAGAAACAATAAGATCAACCGGTGATTTTATTATGCTTCTACATGTCTCATATGAGTTGGATGCTCCTTGGTTTATCTGGATTCGTGTAACTTGTAACAAAAACACATCTCTAGAGATGTTACTGTGTATCATGATACGTATGTTTTGCTTACAAAAGCAAGTTATCTCTTAGTTTGGAACAGTGGAAGGACTATGCATCTAGTGTGTGCAATCATTTAGAAAATGGCTGGAAGACATCAATAAGTTTGGATCATTTGTAGGAAAGTTAAAAGACCTGGTTATTATTTTTTGAAGAGAGATGATAGTCCAACAAATTTGTTTGTCTCTTGAGCGGGGAGTTCATTGGGGGTTTGAGATTTAGGTGGAACCTGTAGGATTGGGAGATGGAAGAATTTCGTAACTTGCTTGTGTTATTGTATTGGCAGGATACACCTAATGATAGATCAGATGCATGGAGATGGCGAGAGAATAGAGATGGCTTATCCATTGTTAAATTTTAGTATGAGAGCTTATTAGGGAGAGATTAATGTGGGTTCCCTCATTATTCTATATAGGTTACCTGGTCATTGAGGAAGGCTTGTTTCTTTGCGGGTTGGTAGCAAGGGGAGTGATCTTGACAGCAGGAAACATGAGGAAGAGGAGGATAACCTATGTTACTTGGTGTCAGGTTCCAACGTTCGGGCGAAGATGTAGATCATCTCCTATTGTATTGTCAAGTGGCTAATCAATTGTGTAGGGTGGTTTCAGTTGGTTTGGGTTGCAACTAGTTTAGCTGCATTGATGTGCTAACAAGAGGGGGAAGATAAGTTAAGGGCATGGAATGTTGCGCTTTTAGCAATTATGTGGGTTATCTGGAAAGAGAAAAACATCAGAGTCTTTGAACGGGTTGAATAAGATTTTGTAAAATTGCAAAGTAGTCTTTTGTTAAAGTTTCCTTTTGGTGTGCCCATGAGGTCCCTATTTGTAAGGAAGCTTGAGTTCTATTGAGAACCACATTTTGATTTAGTTTTTTTTTTTTTTTGGCTATACTTGTATACGGCTTCCCCCTATTCTGAATAAACCATTTACCTTATAAAAAAAAGACCTGGTTATTTTTTTGAACTTGAGTGATGGAAAGTAATGTATACACGTAATTCTCCAAGGTCCAGCCCCTTAAGTTTGTTGTTATGGAGGTTGGACTACATGTGCAATATCTTGGGAAAGAGTAGCCTTTGTGTAACTACAGTCAGCAGCTAAGTGGAGAAATTTAGTATGAGCATAGGTGCTTCATGTTGACGACATTTGTGTTCAAGTGATGAAATAAGCGAGCACTTTAGCAAAAGCTTGTACTATGGAGACACACTTTAGAGAGTAAGGTTCTAGGATGAGTAGAAGTAAAAGATTGAATACAGGCACTGCAGGTTTAGTCGGTTCGAGAAGAGCGAAATTGAAGTCAGACTGGAAAGAATTGCAGGGCCATAATGCAAACAATATAGATATCTAGGCTCGTTGTTTCAAGAGAATGAAGTTGTAGAAGAAGATGTTACTCATATTAGTTAAACTGGATAGTTGAAATGGAGAAGTGCTACTGGGGTGTTATGTCATAGAAGGATGCCTACCAAAGTGAAAGGTAAGTTCTGCAGATGCCTACCAAAGTGAAAGGTAAGTTCTGCATTGGGGTGTTCAAAATAAACCGGCAAACCGAGTCAAACCGACTTAGTAAACCTCGAACCGGTTTAATACGGTTTGGCTTTAAATTTTATAAAATCGGTAATATTTGGTTTTGGGTTTCGATTAAAAAAAAAGGTCAAACCAAACAGAAACAAGCTGACAACTATGCATATTTATATGGAGTATTTAAATTTTGATCCTAATTTTTGGATTTGATTTGAGGCATACTTTTTTATCTTGATCGGGCCTATGGCAGATCATCACATCTAACTTTACTACATCGTTTTCGTTCATTCCTGATCTATAAAGTGTATTTGTACTTTCACTCTTTTAGATTTTCCAACAAAACTTTTCTTATTTTTTCATCGAGACCCATCATTCGACCAAAAAAGGAGAATTAAATTTCAATTTAATATAACATTAGTTATGCTCTCTCTATTCTCTCAATTTCGATCCAATTTCCCATACTTATAAACCAATAAGATAAGTGAGTAGTATTCCTCTAATTTGGTGGAGTTAGGTTTACCCCACCAACTCGAATCTGCACTTTTTGGGGCGATTTATCAGTCTTAGCCCAGCGGTTCCACCATCCATCTTTCTTATCTCCGTCCGTCAGTTGAATCTTTGTAGTATTCTTCTGAGGTATTCCTTGTGCCATTCCGGTAACCAACACACTTTTTGCAAGTCACGCTAAACGTGCACCAATAGAAATCTAAACTAGGTCAGCACAATTTGACCTAACGTTGCTATTATCTCGTATAATTATTACTATTATTATACATATTTAACTTATTTTTCACTTTTATTTTTATTTGGTATGATATGACATGAGTTGACTTTAAAAGGAGAAACATGGTCAATGAGGAGTCATCTCCAACCTCAACTTGTTTGGACTGAAGGCTGAAGAACAGTTGTTGTAGAGATGCTTCATAGTTCATGCCCGTCTACTTACAAATAATAATGGCTCATGGTTATTCATGGTATCTAAAAAATTAAAGAGAGATGATGGTGGCGGGGAGAGAGCAACCTATTTCTCTTTAAACAAACTTTAGGGTTGTTAACTTGAGTCTAAATGAAATAATGAGAGTTTTGGGAGTTGTCCTTGTGTTCCCTGCAACATGAGAACAACCATCATTATCAAGTGCAATGCCCTTCTAGAATTTGTCTTTTGAATTTGTATTTCTGGTGTAAAAGCAGTGTCATGGAAAATATGGAGTAATATATGAACTTTCTAGAAGAGATAGGAGATTTGTAGTTTTGTCCTGTCAGTGGTGGTAGTCGGACGTTTGTACCCTGTACCATCTTGGTACTTTTTGTACTTTTTTTAATAAAATATTACCTTGTCAAAAAACAAAAGTGCAATGCCTTTCTATCGTTAGGTTTCTTAAGGAGTAAGGATACAATCTTATACTAAGGTGTTCTTACTTATAGAGAGGTCTTGAGCGAAGTTAATACTCTATCCATCCACAAATTAATAGTCACTCTAAAAAAAAGGGCAGCCTGGTGCACGTGGTATCCCGCGTTCACGCAGGGTCCGAGGAAAATTGTCCCAAAGTAGTTGACGCTTTAGGAATTCAAAACTAAAGTTGACAATCCAACTATACCTTTATTATTAATAAGAATGCATAGTAGTTAAGGAAAAAAATCAATGTACTTTCATTATATAGGGGTAACTTACACTTCATTTGGCTGGTTGTTATGGTCTTGGTCACTACCCAGTGTAATCCCACAATAGTGGGGTCTGGGGAGGGTAAGATGTACGCAGCCTTACCCCTACCTGGGTAGGGAGGCTGTTTCCGATTGACCCTCGGCAACCCTCCTCCTTTATCCGGGCTTGGGACCGGCAATGTGAGCGAGCTCACACAGGCGGAGTTAATATATTGCTGGTTGTTATATATTGCTTTATAATGTATCGTACTGTATTGTAATGTGTTGTATTGTATGGTATTGTTTTGATTAACGCAATGTTTGGATAGATTGTATCGTTTTCCATCGTTACATAATCTCACACATCAGCGATTTGAAGGAAAAACCTACAAAAAGGTCTGGGTGCGGGATGGAGCTCCCATAAAAAGGTAGGGTAAATGATAAAGTAGAATTATTAGATAATAAAAATGAGAAAAAAAGTTAAAGTAACGACGCGATAACACCAAGTTGGTCGCATAAAATGGGACTTTTTGTCGATACGAAACAATGGATTTAACGATACGATACATTAAAATTTAACAATCAAAACACACATTGTTTTTAAACTAACAACACAACATGATACGATAGGTAACAACCATCCAAACAAGCAGTTAGTAAACTATACCTTGTATTAATTTTTACTTAATGGTCGTGAAAAGAGCTAAAGCCATAGTTAAAATGAGAGGCAAGGAGTATCAATTTGTATTAGTTCTTGACGTCTTCTGCTTCCTCTTAATTTTTCTTTTGTTATCTATCCTTAGAGACCGTTTGTAGCTATATAGGGATTAGTAATACATGGATTAGTAGCATGGGGATTATAATGTAGGTAATATTAGTAATACGTTGATTAATAATGCTTATTTCTTGTTGAATGATTGATATGCTACTAAGTGGTACGCAATGTATAATTTAGAATACTTGTTTGTTTTTTAAATAAATAAAAAATTATTCTTACTATTGTGAGAGTTAGTTCTGTCATTTTAGAAATTTAATCTATGTGTTGCAAATACACACATCCTTATCCCACATTCTACGCCACATAGAATAATACATAAGTTTCTGCATTACTAGACATGTATTATTTATGAGGAAAACAATAATTGACATCCAAACATTGTACAACTCCATGCGGATTTTTATATGGAAATTAAATTTCCTCAAACCCAACCAAACATGGTACAAATGGACGTTGGATGTTTTTTTTTTTTTGCGGGGGGAAGGGGCGCTGTGTACAGAAACTTTACAGATCTTTGATGTTTGCTGTAATAGACTGGTTTATCCCTTTTTACAGTTGATCAGATTTGAGTTATTTTTGTTCCTAAATTATGCTTCTTGTGACCTTAGATAGGAGGGTTTGGAGGACCCAAATTAGGGTAGAAGGCTAGGAGATAGTCTCGTTATCCGTTCTTATTAGTAGTCGCAGTATCGCAATATAATTTCTTGTGCTCCGATTTATGCTATTATCTGCTATTTCCTGTGCTTTGATTATCCTGTGGTATCTGTGTCGATTGCATTATTTTATTATTGCTTTTCCATGTCGCTTTGATTTTCCTAGCCTTATTTGACCTTTTTTTTATGCTTTTATGCTTTTCTTGAGCCGAGGGTCTTTCGGAAACAGCCATCCTACCTTGGTAGGAGTAAGGTCTGCGTACACTCTACCCTCCCCAGACCCCACAATGTGGGATTTCACTGGGTTGTTGTTGTTGTTGTTGTAAGATGATTTGGTTGTTCAAATCTTTTTAGCTATCTTATATTCTTATTACTTGTCTGATCAATTTCTGAAATGCTTCAGGATCTTTAATTACTTCTCTTTTGGGTTGGGTATGCATCATACCGTGTCAGCGTTTGGACTTGTATGTAAAAATGATCTCCTTCTGTTCTTTGAAATATATTAGGTTGTCGAGAATATTGCAAGAAAATTTGGTGTGAGTAAAAGTGATCTTCTTGATAGAGAAGCTGATGATCTTGCTGTACGTATAGCATTGGGTGAGACTCAAGTAATAGCGGAGACAAAAAAGGCTCTTGCGAAATCTGGAGTTAATATTGCTTCATTGGAAGAATACGCTGCTGGAAAAACTGATGGAGCAAAACGAAGCAATCACGTTATTCTAGTTAAGAACTTGCCTTATGGTTCGTCAGAAGGTGAACTTGCGAGTATGTTTGGGAAGTTTGGGAGCCTGGATAAGATTATTCTTCCTCCTACCAAAACCTTAGCTTTGGTATGTGTTTTTATTTTTGTAGCCTTTGGTCTTAAATGACTATTCTTGAACTGTAATGGTTCTCTTTCCGCTTTGCCCTGCAATAGGGTGATAGTCACACTCTTTTTCTTTCAAAAGATTTACCTGCAAAAATTTCTCATTGGATATTGATAGATCAAGGTTCTGTTATGTTGAGTATTATGTGAATTAGTTGGACATAACAAGATTGTTTGCTGTTTCTGTGATTAATAACAATTAGGTTGTCTTCCTAGAGCCGGCGGAAGCACGTGCAGCTTTCCGGGGTCTAGCATACAAACGTTTCAAGTAAGTGTATACAATCATTTCTTGCTTTTAATACAAGTGATTTTCTTAGTTGAACAAGTAGCAGTATATGCAAAAACGAAATTTCATGATATGATTCATAACAAACCAAGATTAGGATAGCTTTAGTATTGGGATAATGCACAATTACACTCATCCACTTATTGTGGATATTCAACTATACACTTAAACTTTGCTAGGGGCCTATTACCCCCTTATGCTTTCTGGAAGTGTAATAAATGCACCCTCCCACGAAACTACCAGATTTGTGTCGGGTGGTGGAATAACGTGCTTGACACGTGTATTTCACCACTTAATTTTTTAACCCTTTTTTGGCCTTCTTTTTTGTTTCTTTCTTCCTCCACCTCTGCTCAATGGGGTTAAGGCGACTCTCCCTCAATCTAAACCTTGTGCCTTCCTCTCACTCCAACTCCGGCAATTCCTTTGTCATTGATAAGTAATGTCCCCTCGTGTTATCGAAACAAGGTGTATTTATGTTATCTCAGTTTCTGTTAGTCAGAGAAGACTCAGAATAGAATTATGAAGCCGTGGAAAGAGAAGAAGGGAATTCATTATATTTTTAATTTTGTTCTAGAGAATTGCGAACCCTTGAAAATGAAGAAAGAGTGAACATGTACTAGACTTCCGTTTCTTGAGTTTAAGTTCTGTGCTGGATATGGATTTGCTGGAGTTGTACTGCCATTTGTAACTAGTTACGAAAATAATTGGTGCTTTGATCATTATTACAGAAGTAGACAATACTGATGTACATAACCAGCCATATACAAATAAATGTAGAAGAAACAAAAAATTCTAGTTCCACAAGAATTTTGGGTTCTAATAACTGTCCCAAGATCAGCTTATCAAAAAAAAAAAAAAAAAGGATAGCTATTCCAAGATCTCGCTATTAAAAAAAAAAAATGGATAGCTATTCCAAGATCTCGCTATTAAAAAAAAAAAAATGGATAGCTATTCCAAGATCGCCCTGATCATTTTCACTGTTCCTTTCCTTCTCTTTTTGTGTGATTTTGTCATTGAAAATAGACAACCTCAACTTGGCAAACCAAAGGTTTTTGACCATCTGGATTTCTTTTTGGTCAAATCTTAGAATTTGGTGAAGCCAATAAAAAATCTGTGGGTCTGTGTCCTTTGGTTAAGAGGAAGAGAAGAGCAAAGTGGCGTGATGACTGAAAATATGTTAGGGTTCGATTAGGAAGTAGCAGAGTTAACATGGCCGCTGGGGTCAATCTCAGGGCTATGCCGTTGGAATTTCTCCAATCAACCACACCAGCAACACATCCAGCAGAGAGAAGGCAACAAGGAGGAGAAAATAATAGAAAAAGAAAAAGAGGTTTAATTTTTTGTGCTTTTAGTTTTTTCACGTGCTTGGGGTGGAGCGTGTACACTTTTTTTTGCCATGTCAGCAAAAATGGTTTTTTTTTTAAAAAAAGAATAGTTGGTTTTGGGGTTGGGGGGGGGGGGGGGGCGTTGTCATAGGACCTTGCAGAATGTTAAGTGTGAACTATATCAGGGAGGTATTTACGTATTATCCTTCTAGAGTGGTGCCCTGCAGTGGCAATGTCGTGATTGTTCGGACTCTTGCTTTCTTATAGCTTTTCAGTTTCTTTTGACCAATGGTTGAGCTATTTCTTTTTGAGAAATTTAGTTAAAAGAATAGGGTACGCCCTCAGCAGCCGTCTTGTGAATAGTTGCAGTTGTGGGCTTACAATTCATGTTGTATAAGCTATCAGATTGGGTGGTATGAGCAATTGTGGGAACCTCGGCCCTCGGGGAAATATCCACCAAAGGAAGTTAGGAACCCCTCTGAGTTCCCAAATTTTCTTGCTTCTGAAAGTTGCGAAGTAGTCAACTCATAGTGGGCATTGATTTCCATTTCCTGCTTTAGAAATTGCCTTGCAATTTTAGATGTTGCGAGATTGAGATTTCTCCTAGCTTGCCTTTTGTTCTTTCTAGAATATATCATTTTTGCTGCGTTTCATACTGAATATATTTTGATTGTCTTGAAAGTCTGGAATTATGAAGTAAATTTTGTCCCTTTGTCCTAATGCAGGGACACTCCCCTTTATTTGGAGTGGGCTCCTGGAAATATTCTTGATCAAACAAGTGATTCTAAAAATGCTCTTATTGTTGAAGATGATGCAAAGAGAGTGCTCCTAGAGCAACAAGTGGAAGGTGTAACAGATGCAGACGTTGATCCTGATAGAGTTGAGGTATATGAACTGCAAAACCCATGTTTCCCATCTTTATATAGAGTATACATTGGTGCTAAGTCCCAACTCTTGTATGAGTCTACTTGCTAGCTGTTTATATCTACTTGAGTTGTATAGACTAATGTCTAGCTAAGTCTGTTGTCATTAATCTTTGCTTGTGGGTTATTTCTGTCTGTCGTTCATTACCATATGCGGAAACCGCAAAAGCATTCTTGATGCTGTCACTTCTGTCGATCAATGGTCTGTCATTATGCACTTGCTGTGCCCTGACATGTGTTGCACCAAATTGCACGAAGTTTCACCTTAGGAATAATTCAGCCCCCCCAAAACACACACACACACACCCAAAAAAAAAAAAAAAGAAAGGGAAAGCTGGTATCCAACAGTATGTTTTCTGAAGATAGGCACTGATACATAACCTCATCTGTGTAACATTTTAAAGAAGTTCGTTTAAAAAAAGATGGGCTCCAGAGAGAGAGAGAGAGAGAGACTCCTCCTTATCTCTGGAAGCTGAGAAATTCAAAGAGCAACCTTACAAACAGGCATTAGCTTGGCCAAGTCTTGACATGGAAGGAAGGTGCTGAAGAATCCAAGGCGGAGAAGAACACAGATTCATCCTATCAAATGATCATACACAGAAAAGAAGAGAGTATCTGAAGACATGTCTTGTGGGGAAGTTTGCTAGTTGGGTGGTTATATGGATTTGGTTACTTCTTGGGCTGCGGAGGCTTGGAGAATAAAGAAGGAGCTGAAGGTGTCGAAACTAAGAGATTCCATTTTCCTATTCCGCTTCACATCGGAAATGGAAGCAGCCAGGGTGATTGAGGAGGGGCAAAGGTGGATGAATGGAAAGTTTATGAGACTGGAGAGATGGTATGACAGCTCTGGCTGTGTGAGAATACAAGGGAAGGTTGTGTTGTGATCAACATTGTTAGAGTCCCAATACACTTATGGCGTGTGGACTAAACAAGTCTTACATATATTTACAAGTTTCTAGTTTGCTGGTAATCAACTATGGCCTGCATATGAATCAAAGTGGTTTTTGATGTATTATGGTAGATAATCTGCATGTCAAGGATTGGGAGAAAGATAGGTTCACAGAAAATCAGAAATAAATAATTTTTAAATATGAACTATACTCTTGGTATCAGCAGACTGTTGAATACTCATGGTCTCATGGCATGGTGGTTCAGCTGCTCCACTATTACCAAAGAATCATGCTAATTCCCTGTACCAAAAAGGCAAAAACCAAAAGAGTTCTGTTATTGGAAATAAGTATAGGGAAGAGCATTGTAGTTTTAGAAATTCCTTGTTGCCTCTTTGTTTGTTCTTCGAACTGCCTTGATTTCCCAAGTTTGTTTCTTGTTTCATTAACCAAATGATGTTCTTGTTTGACACCTTTCCAGTCACGATCACTGTATGTCAAGAACCTAAATTTCAAGACGTCGGATGAGAGTTTAAAGGAGCATTTCACTAACCACATAAAGGATGGGCGAATATTAAGTGTGAGGGTAAGTTCTTTTGGCTCTTTTTGACTCTGAGATTTTTACTATCTTAGCGGAGTATTTCCTTCCTGCTGCATGAGAAAATAACTCGTCTTCCTTCAATACCTGTTAATATTATTCTGTGAAGGTGAAGAAGCATCTAAAGAATGGAAAAAATGTCTCTATGGGTTTTGGATTCGTTGAGTTTGATTCTGTTGATACAGCAATCAATGTTTGCAAGGATCTGCAGGTAATATTTCTGATTTTTAGTTAAATCCTCTTCGTCTAACAGTTTCACCGGATTGCATAGATAGTTGTCTCATCAATAGAAACTTTCTGCTCATATATCTCGTGCTCTCATAACTAACTTTTCAACTTCCCTCTTATTGTCATTCAGGGAACTGTTTTGGATGGGCATGCACTTATATTGCAACTTTGTCACACTAAGAAGGATCAAGTACCAAAGAAAGCTGAGAGTGATAAGAGTTCAACTAAGTTGCTTGTTAGGAATGTTGCTTTTGAGGCAACTGAAAAGGATCTCAGGCAACTATTCAGTCCATTTGGGCAGGTACTTCCTCTAACTGTTGGTAACATAGGGTATACTATGTAGTAAAAAGGTGA